>NC_039514.1:7920617-7934176 GCF_003672135.1 Ooceraea biroi | reverse complement strand
AAAGAATCCGTAAATTTCTTACGAAACTTTCCGTAAGAAAATTACGGAAATACTACGTGGGTTCGGTAGTTGTATTTGGACGTCGGCGTATCAATATTTCATCGCCTAAGGAATTGGACATTAGGTACTTTAGTACCGTGTGCGGCTTTATCAAAATACCATACCTAAATTATTAAGAAGCAACGAAACTTTTCTTATTATAGATCGTTTAACTGTTGATTCATATTTCCGAAAGTTGCGCTTTGCGTTGATTTGCCGTTAACGTTCGGATATCGGATAACGTGCCCAAGGTACGGGCACTTGAATCGATTCAGCGAAAATGTCATTGCAAAACAGTCTCGCTCGACGTTCTCGTTAACGAACGAATGAAGAGAAACGATCAGTAACTTGGATTGCTGGCTTGTGCCGGCTGCCAAGACTATCCGAGAACATCAATGTGGTTCGCATCGGTTCGAGGATAACGGATTGCACTGATGTTGCACTCGTGTTAAAAGGGATCAGGCTCGGGGAGAACCGGAGAGCGACGTATGCAAATCGATCGAGTGGGCGTTGCTTTTAAATCAATGTTCTCGCGCATTATGTGACCAATACGAGCATTTGCCGAATTGCGTGTATGCGTGCTCACCCCGAAACGGCCCCGATACGTCGGTATGGTTTTCGTATCTCTCCCGATGCGGCCGATCGCGGTCGCCTGGGATTCGTGCAACGGCTTTTCGTGCGTAATCACCGGTGGAGCAGGATCGATGGAGCGTATTTCGGAAAGTTTATCAAAGGCATCACGATTCTTCCTCATTCTCATCCTCAGAGTTCGGTATCTTTAAGAATTGCTCGTTACACGCGAAAATACGTTTTCGCGTTCAAAGAAATGCGCGAGAAGAATTTTTCACGTCATCGTCCGAACCGCCGGAAGAGCTCCATACTAAAGAATGTTATCGATCGGATAACGCCTATCGAGGTTTCACGATAGGTCAGAGAGAGAGAGAGAGAGAGAGAGAGAGAGAGAGAGAGAGAGAGAGAGAGAGAGAATATTAACATCGTTATGAGAGAACGTAGCAAAATTTTAACCAGAGAAGTGTGGCAAAATTTTCGTAGGAGAATTCACGCTGCACGCGAATTCCTCGACCAAATTGTCACCCTAGTTTCCTGGTATTACCCCATCTACGCTTCCATCTACGCAAAACGAATTTTTACACCGCGCGCACGGAGCGCTACAGCGCCAAGAGAATCGAGTTTCCACCCGAGCGAAAGTTATTCGACACCGTCGGTGCAGGTATGGACGAGGGTGAGAACGAAATGTACAGAAGCGAACCAAGAGAGACGGGAGAACGCGAACGGAGAAATCTTTCGCAGCGACACGGAGCCTCTCTTTTTCGTTTTCTGCTTTTCCGGCCAGTGAAGTCGCGCAACATTCAATTTCCATGTTAGTACGCATCGGTCCATGATCTACTTTATATACGTGTGTGTGCATCTACGTGTAAATACCTATATATGCACACACACACACACACGATTATCAACAATAATTTGACACGCCTAGCCAAGCACACGCCGCTGCAGCCAAGTTGCGATAAACCGAGCCGGTCATTTGCACGCGTATGTGCGCGAGCGTTCAGGGATGCGTGCGAGAACGACACACGCGTGTGCGTTCGCGCACCGTCGAACGTGCAACGTTCTCGGATAAGCATGTGCATGCATGCACGCGTGATCGTTACTTCGCTCGACCAACGAATACGTCCATGCATTCGTGTGCGCTACATTGCGTGTCGGGGGCGTGGGGCGATTCACCGCAAGTAATTAGGTGATGTGTTTATCGCACATCAGTTACCCGCCGGCACAACGTGACGGGCCAACTAGTGATAATCGATTATCACCCTCGGATCGAATTTTTCACAGTTCGTCGGCATCGCGTTGCCGACGCGTGTGCACGTCGGATCGTCCGTGTGCGTGCGCGCGGTTATCTCGACTCGCGCACCTTTCATCTCAAAGAAAGCATTCGAGTGTCGACTGATTTGATGGACGAAATTTTCATCCAATTTACAATGAAGGAGAACGCTGTGCACTCATCAGACGCAATGCCTCGTTAAACATTAAAACTACCCGCAGATTTGATTTCTATTGGAATCTCGAGAACTTGACACCCCGATGTGATGGATAATGCTGCAAGAGGAAAGACAATCCATGACTATACCGTGCCATCATTGAGTTTTTCAACCCATCCTTCAACGGAGGCGAATCCTTGACGTTCGCCCAAAGGAAGCGGTGATCGATAACTTTAAGATCACGGCTTCTCTGGGTCACGGTGATCCGCACTGATAGAACTACTTTAGAAAAAGTCGAGTTGGAAAAAGACCGGCTATCTCTCTTCCTCTCTCTCTCTCTCTTCTCTATCCCTTAGCTTCTCGGTTACGACCACTTAAAAAGTGGAAAGAAGCTGTACGCCTGGTCGGGACGAAACGCATATAACGTAGAAAGTGTACGTCGTTTCGGAGCCAAGACGAAACTTTAGCCGAGAAATTGCGGGAAATTTCGAAATCGATCGAGTGGAAGGTCTTACGCGGTACCTTTCATATCGTCGACCTTTAATTCGACGCCGCGAGAGAAGGCAAAAACGTGCGACTGTGCAAATTAATGGGACACGCCATATAGTCTGTAATAATGTCTAATGAAGCAAAGTCTTGTTAATGTTGACGCGTTCAGGGAAACCAGGGCATGGTTTCCCTTTAACACGTTGTGTTTTGCGACTCGCGAGCAAAAATCGCATACAAGAGCGATACGCGATGCGATCTTTCTCAAGCAAATGGCTTTAAAGATAGATTTCAAGTGTGAAGGGAACAAATATAGACATTTGTGCATAGGCTTCGTTGAAAATGTGTTGTTTCGGTGATGGTTATTAAAATTGAACGATAGTCAGGAAAGCGCGAACGCGCTCCTGAACGGAGGTAGTTTCAACATCTCGTATTGTTTAACTGGAAAGTTTCTCTCGCTTGAATACTAGCCATGATTAAAGAGCCGCCTCGTCGGTGTTCTCGTCGTTTCCAGGACAGACATTGTTCTGAAACTCCTTGCCGCACGACGGACGCGAATCGACCGTTAAACGTTGCCTTCGCGCGAGACGGCATAATGCGCGGAAAAATAAGCCGGCATTAGCCATACGCGAGAATACGCAACGGATTATTTAACGGGAACGGTAACCCAGTTTTGCGTACCAGTATCTCTTCCCCCGTCAGTAACTCGCCGTGTGCATATCGTCACAATGGCGATCATCGAAGGCGGACAATGCGATTGTGCTTCAATGGAACGATCAAGTAACAAGGACGATCGATATAAAATTACACGTTTATGACTCGCAGAACCGCTCGCAGAGGCGCTTTTAACAAGGTGCCGATATTATAAGCCGTATTCTACGTGGCATCAGGTGCTCGAAACATTTGCAGGTGAAATAAATTCGGATGATTGCGAGCTTCGTTTTGTTTTTATACGCGATACGATTCCCGACACTAAAACTGGATGAGGCAGCCATAAAAGTGGACTATATTCGAGTTATAAAAGTTTTATGTTAGACAAGCGGGGGAAAAAAATAGAATTTTTAGTAAAACGCGCCGCGTCCATGACGCGCCGTGGAACGGTATATCAAATATTTATTATACACCCGATGCGCTTTTACATAAGGAATAATCGGATTTTTACCACTTTGCTACCGATCAATCAGGTTTTCCCACTTTTATCTGGAAACTGTCGCGCGCCTATCGCAAAGATACGACTGACGGACCTAATTTACTGTCATCGCACGTGAAGAACAATTCTTGCGGCCTCGACAACTTTTCAGTAGAAATTCCTGCTTTAGCCATTTCCCCTCGTCACTATTCAGGAACTTCACTCAACTTTCAAAGCTGTACGTGAGATTTTTTAACTCTCGAATCTCCGTCGAGATTTAACCATGGTCAATGTGTTTTTAATGGCTTCTCATATAGATGGTCGATCTACTTTGAAACCCGAACTTGCACGGCAAACTTCAACTAATGCAATTAATCGATATTTCCTTAGGCCAAATGGGGACTTACCACTTTCGAACGACGAGGCGTCTCGCGAAAGAAAATACCTCCTATATATACCTCGTGTGACTCATTAATATGATGCACCATAATTGCATCTACAATACCTGCAATATCGCAAAAGACGTGAGTATCGTAGGAGCATAGTCGCTCGTTTTTCACACCCCACGTTTGGTACGACTACGGAAAGCTCGGTGGTTCATTTCAGCGTGATGGCGTTTATGAGCTTGCGACGAATATACTCGATTGGATTATTTCGGATAAAGTTACTCCATGGCGGCATTGTGTCACTTTATCGACGCGGACTCTGGCGATCGGAGCAGATTGTTTTAATACGTTAACACGAGACGAGAAAGAGCGATTCCCCCGGATCGATGTGACTGTCACGCATACACACAATTTCGTTATCTGCAACTGGCGGGGACGGGCGGAGGGTGTAACAAAAATGGCAGCGAGACATCGTCGCACCAACACGACACATAATTTATGTGCACCCTGTCGCGAGGAGACTCTGCGATAATGAAAGAGTCGCAATGCGAGTTAATTAACTCGGCGAAACTGCAAAAAGAGACGCCGAAGTCGATTAGAACTGGATCTACTTTATCCGCTTACTCGACCGTTTCCATACTCCTTTCATTTCCTTTTCGTCTTACATTTTGTTTGTTGTTTTTTTGTTTCTTTTTATGGACGCGCGAAAACTTTTTGATTTATATCGCGCAGCGCGTTTGTCCGTATTTCTTGAAAAGTTTTTCTTTCATAATGCAAAGGACTACACTAGCGCTTAAGTGCCGTTTCGAACAGTTGCGTTAGCGTCATATCTTCGTGAACTGCTTCTCCGTTTCGCTGCGTTTCTCTCCGCATGAAATTTTAAATTACATTTCTCTTGTCAGACCGAGAAATATCCTTCTCCTTTTGTTATTTTTTGTTTTCTTTCCTCTTGTTTTATCTTCATAACAAAACGCACGCCGTGCGCCGAAACAGAGATTCCACAGCGTCAGTCGAGCAGAATTAACAGGGACGTTGCACGGGCTCGCGGAGCCTTACACACGCGGAGAGAGAGAGAGAGAGAGAGAGAGAGAGAGAGAGAGAGAGAGAGAGAGCTAGACGCTCCTTTAGAACGCACGCGCTTCTCCAATTTCCACCACTGCGGATTGTGAATTCAGCTTAACTAACTTAACTCGATTTCTCAGTGCAGTGGGTCATATCGGTAAATTCAAGTTACTTGTCTTTCCAACGCTACGTCGCGTCTCTCAATTAGTCGGAGCGCGGGAAAGCCTGTGACCTTCTTGGATGCACAGCGCGCGACTTCCGGAAGAATCACAATGAGCTGCGGCAGCATCGCCCTACGGTGAGACTATGGTAAACTCTCAAAGAGAACTTTTCGGAAACTCCTCTCAGCAGCGGTCTTGGAAAATGCTCGATCGTCATTCTCGTCGAAATAATTATAAATTGGATTGCGTAGATGTGGATGTACATCCTTGTGATCAACTTGTGTAGATTGCGAGACGTTCGCGTCTCCGATCAACCGAGACGAAAAATCGATAGCGATTTTAAGAAAAGAGAAAAAAATGGATGGGAAAACAGAGCGACCTCGCAAGCGCGTGTCGTGTCGTTTGGATGAGACGAGCGAAAACTCACGGCGTATAACGCGCGATACAGTTTGTCCGAATTGTAAAGCAAACCACAAGCGAGGGCGAAACTCTATGCAGCTAATAGGATTATGAATAATTAACAAACTGTCTCGGCCATTATATGAATCACGTCTAATGGATTTTGTATAGCCCCCGATGCAATTGCCTTCCGCGCCGAGAATCTCTCCGCGCACTTACAAGCACTGCTCGGATACCCACACAATCCCCTCGGTGAAAATTCCATCTCGCCCGAGGCATTGCTATTCCAGCGAACAAATTCCAGCGCCACAGCAATTAAATTCTAAGACGGTGCCGCTGATGAATCGAGCTTTTTTTAATTACGGGGAACGAATGCGGAATAAATTCTAACGAAGCACGGCCGCGCCTGACGGCTCGCGATAGAGCAACGTCGAGCGTCGAGGGCGCGCAGCCGATGGGGAAGGCGATGGAAAAGGCGGAGGTGGTTCCGCCGACGCCGACGGAACGCAGACGCATTCCAGACAGTGATTTTAACAGCGCCGTTTCTCGAAACATTAGGATTACTCGCGTAGCGCCGTCGTAGTTTAACGGCTTCCACATTCGAAAGTAATTAGGTTAATTCCACTAAAAGCTGCCGCGTGGCCGTGGCCACGCTGGAATTATCAGCAGTTTTACTCGAGTTCGAGCGGAAAAATAAGATTAACTCGAGGACTGCCGGGACAATGGGCGCGATTTAAAACGAAAAAAAAAAGACATGTAAGAGGCGAAAAATAACTAGGAGACTGCCTTAGATTTGAACTCGAACTCTCCGGGATCCCTGGTTCACACGCCTAGGTCTTAGGCTGTACGGCCAATACTCCTACTGTTGTGATCAACTTGTTTTCATTCCTATCCTCTATACGACCTGTCAGTCTCGACTATCTTTCCAGATCTTACAGCTCGGCCAGCCTGACATTACATTCGTCCCCGAATGTCTCCAAATCGTCGGTTCACTCCACTTGAGTCCCTCCCAACCTCCATTTTTGGTTCACTCTTCCGAGTCCCTCCCAACCTCCATTTTTGGTTCACTCTTCTGAGTCCCTCCCAACATCCATTTTTGGTTCACTCTTCTGAGTCCCTCCCAACATCCATTTTTGGTTCACTCTTCTGAGTCCCTCCCAACCTCCATGTTGGTTCACTCCTCCTCTGAGTCCTTCTCAATCTCCATGTTGGTTCACTCCTCTGAGTCCGTCCCGACCTCCATGTTCAGGCTTCACTACCGGCCAGTTGCTTCTCAACTCCCTCCTCTCCGAGGGGTAGCGGATGAATCTCAACTGTCTTCGAGGGGTAGCGGATTTGATCCCACTTCTGAATTGTAAGAGGCGAAAAATAACTAGGAGACTGCCTTAGATTTGAACTCGAACTCTCCGGGATCCCTGGTTCGCACGCCTAGGTCTTAGGCTGTACGGCCAATACTCCCACTGTTGTGATCAACTTGTTTTCATTCCGATCCTCTATACGACCTGTCAGTCTCGACTATCTTTCCAGACCTTACAGACAGGAATAAGAGTAAGGATCAACAATCTGCCGCGAGCGACTGGACATGCCGAGCACGATCAACCGCTCGTTATTACTCGAGATGTTACGACGTTACCGCGTCGACGGCGACGACGTCGCGATTCGCGCCGCGCGAGGTATAGGTACGTAGGTATCTCGAGATATTGAAACGCGCTTTGAAATACTCTCGACACGGCTCTTGCGTGATATCGTTCCATATCGGGACACTGGTTTCTCTGATCGCTCAAATTCCCAAGACCTTTTTGTATTCGAAGCGCGGCACTTTCCCGCGATCGAGGGATGTGACGCGGCGGTAGCGACGGCGGGCGGCGGCGGCGGCACCACCACGAAGAGGACGGAATTATCGATGTCACGAATGTACTCGTGCACGACAGCTACTTCCTGGCGCATTAAGGCCCGGTCACTGCTACTGCGACGGCAAGTTTTTCAATTTCCAGGCCTCGGAAACTCTCGAAAGCTGCCGTTATCATCCGCGGGGCTGCGTGCCGCCCGCAGAAGGGGACACGGGGGCACGTGTCACGCTAATCCAGAAGCCGCTCGCCCATGCAAGCGAGTGTAGCTCAGACATCGTCTGTAATTAGTTTCGCTATTAAATGACTTTGAAGTTTGCCCTGGCGATAAGCGCGGCTTACAGCGGCACCCAGCACCTTCGTCGTGTAACGCTCCGGACGAAACCCTGCTCCGGCGAAATTCTGCTGATTGCTTCGTCGAAAACATTTATCGCCAGTGAAAATGCATAGAGTTTCATATTCGATATTTAACGATCGTTTTCCAATAAGTATCGCGAGGCTGACGTAGACTTTTAATTGCGGCAAATGATTATGGCGCGCGGAATTTCGCAGCCGTTCGCTATGAACTCGTACAAGTTCGAGGATGTATAATAATACCGACGAACGAGACGCCGATAAAGAGAAACACGATGTGGAGCATCGAGGGAAATAGCGAAATTCGCACGTTATCAAAAACAGGAACGAATCGCAGAGCGCGAGTTCGATATTCCGCATTATTAATCCCTGCGCGTATTCGTAACGCGCGTTTGCACGATGCAGCTCCGCTCCGCATCGGCGAAACACGTCACGCGCCTCCTACGCTCAAGTAAAATAACTTTCGCTTCAGCGGATCTCCACCTTCCATCTCCGTAGCGTACAATAATTCTCTGCCACGGCACGGAGGCATTCTGCCTATTCGCTTAAGTTTGCC
This sequence comes from Ooceraea biroi, assembly GCF_003672135.1. Classification (NCBI taxonomy): domain Eukaryota; kingdom Metazoa; phylum Arthropoda; class Insecta; order Hymenoptera; family Formicidae; genus Ooceraea; species Ooceraea biroi. Next base: position 7,925,757 of record NC_039514.1, on the reverse strand, counting down.
CCGAGCGAACGGTACGATGGGATGCTCGAATAAGTATCCCGGTGGTGCTCGTTGTAAATCTCATCACGCTTTGTCTCACGGTGGTTGCGATGGTTACGTCGCGCGATGACGCGCGCGTAGTCTCGCGCCGCCCAGACTATTCGAGGGATTTCTTTCGAGAGAGAACGCGGAGAAAGAACGAGAGACGAGAAGAGCGATTCGAAAATGATAAACCTTATGCTATCCCGCTGGTAAATTGCATTACGCGACGACGCGCTGCTGAAAACCACGAGCAACGAGAACGAGTGCCGCGGCGAGCCAATACGTAGATATTCGCGTTGACGGTAGTTACCCGCGTGAAATTGCTTCTTATGAAAAGTTGTTCGGAGAGGAGAAGGCGTTCGCGGTGGTCGGAGAAAATTGTCGGTCGAGCAAAGAAGATTGCAACGAGACCGATAAAGTATGGGGCGGTGCAAGTGCAAGCTGCGCGATACAAGCGTAGCACGGGGGTGGAAAGTCTCTTGGAGCCCTTTCTTGCGGTCTTTCTTGGGGCCAAGAGAAAAAGTGGACGAGGAGTCAACCGAATAATATCGCGCCGGTCTGTGCCTTTACTCGTCGGAAAGTTTCGAAGCAGCCGGGGGTTGCTTCGTTACGGCCGCGGCAGCTCCGTGCTTACAAGTAATTAGCCTAACGAGCACCGAGTCGAGGGCAAGGCTGGACTCGGTAATGCCCGGTAAGCGGCCGCGCGGTAAAACGCATTGGTACCTTGACATTTCGATTTCTTCGCGAAGGAGGCAAGTCTCGAATCGAGCGTAAAGGCCGTACGGAGTATGCGTATGCGGAACGAAGCCGTTTGAACGCACCACGCGCCACGACAGATAGCCTCTCGCTCGCGCGGATGAATTATCGCGTGATTGTCGTCGCGAAAATTTACTGCTGTTGCTACGCGTGTACGATGCATCCGCGATATGTACTTTATCGTGGAATTTTATTTTATCGTCGGAAATGCTTTCATTCCAAACACAAATAAATCAACACACGGATGGATCAAATGGATCACGTAGCTGCGCAAACCTTTCATTTTTATCCTATACACCTGTACACGTTTGCATTCCGTTACGCCGCGGAAATCAACGTTACACGATTACGTCGGTACGTAGTTTGATCTCGAACGCGAATCCGAGCATACGACCGTGTTGCGAACCAGATCCAGCTGAATTTACATTCGATTCTTCATTGGTTTTTCGGATTCTTTCTAATTTTAATCGTCACACCAGCAAAATGTACTATTACCGGCAAGCCAGCCGGAAAGTGTTGGCGAGAGAACGCGAGAGGCTGGTGTATCCACGGGATATGCATCGCTTGCTTCGGATTGCTTCGTGGTGAAAGCTCACGCGCTGCCAAAAGCTGTGTAATCTACAAGCCACACTGTTAGCGAGTCCACCACTATCAGGTGGTACATATTTTCTGGATTTAAAGCTTGAATGTATCTCGCAAGTTGCCGCTGTTTAATGGCTTATGCAGTGTAGGCGTACCAACTTATCGTTTTACTCCGTGCAGCTATTTAACGACAAATTAAACGACAACGCGCGTCGACTACTTTACTTTCGATGATCGTACGTCGTTGCAAAGTACTTCTGAAGATATGCACTTGTATATACGTTCGGTATTGGTGCTGCAAAGAGATTGCGGCGAAAACCAGATAGAGACGATATTCGGCAGGAGAAGGAGCTTCCGCATTCCCTCAGTAGCACTTTACTCGGTGCTCGGCTTGGCGATGCTCGGCAAGCGCGCGAAACTTTACGTCGGCGCGCATAAAGCGGTCAGAGGAGAAACACCGGACGAGTGAACGAACGAACGAATCCGCTCGTAGATCGCAAGCCTCCGGGACGACCTAATAATCGGCCGGCAGACATCCACGGTCGGGAGGTCGATCGAGGATTATACCCCGGAGGGAAATCCCCGAGAAGGAATCAGCACGATCGGCGGTGAACGACCTACACGGGCGTATACTCGTAGAATGCTACCGGAATCATTCCCGGATTACCTTGGGCGATCGACGATTTCGATCTCGGTACCGCGCCGGCTACTACACCGACACGGTAGATCGCGCGAGATCGTGGGAGAATCCCGTAGCTGCATTTGCTCTCGCGAGCCCTCGTAACCGTTTCGGTTTCTTCGGAGAAAGTGGAAGGCGCGATTGTTTTCTGCTTTATAAGGAGCACCTGCTATCGTTTCGCTGTGATTTCCCGAATTCCCGAATTTTTGGCGTTTCGTAGAAAGATTTTTCCCTGTAACGCGAGACAAGAATTTGTTCGTAAATATGTTTATCGGACGTAATTTTCATAGGAAGGAATAAAATGCAGCAATCGTGCAAGCACGATAATATTCTGCGCGGAAGAAGCAAATAAATAATTCAGAATTAATTTAATCCGTAAGTCATGTTATGTTTGCGTATTTGAAAAAATTGCTAAGATACACGTAACAAGTTCCGCGTTTACGTCGTATATTGTGTCTGGTTGCAGCAACGTTGCTCTGCTAATTATAAGACGCCAGGATGACGCAAGTGCCAAGATGTCTTAATAGCGCAACGAGATCCACCGTGTCTCTTACGTGAGACTCTATAGTTTGTACAAGAGCGCACTTGTCATTTGATATCGTGCCTTTCTCGCTTAAAATCAAAAGCGAGCGAGCGAGATATATAATAGAGAGAGAGAGGCTCTCGTTGTCCGGAGAGCCTGATGCGATCACGAAAGTACGTCTAATCTATGCGAAACTGAATATGCACCACGTTGGCGCATCTTACGGCAAATTTCTCCGGTAATTTGCATCCAAGTAAGAAACAAAATCGTTTCATAAAATCATAATGAGTCGCGCGTGTTTCCATTTCTTTTTCAATATTCAATAAAATCAATGAAGAATAAATGGGGTTTAAGACATCTGGCATACCTTTGTTTTCGACGATTACATTAGCTCGTCTCGAGAAAACGCCTTTTAATTCGCGTGTTTCGCACCACCGCGCGGAACGGCGTGGCGGCTTATGACCATGTATTATAGCTGAGGGTGTAAGCTCGAAACAATGGTGCCAGTCATATCATCCGCTTGGTATTCGCGGCACCTCCCGGAGCATAAGGACCAGAGGAGAGGAGAGATTTAACACGGAAATAAGACGATTATGGCTTAGCTTAACGTTGGAGTCGTTAAAATCTTGCGCGATATCCGCCTACTCTTCTCGCTTTGACTCTAAGGCGATATTACGAGCGCGTTTCACCCCAGTTGTTCGATCCGTCGAAGCGGAACGTCTATTCGTCACGAAACGGATTTGTATTGAACTCCTCGATATTTTGCTCACATCGTACTAGTGCAGTGCGCAGCGGAAAGATCCACTTGAGTACGTGCACAATGAAAATTTGTGCACATCTTAGGCGGCAAGAATACACGCAAGAAGACTTTCCTAGGTTGTTGGGCAACGTAATAACGTACCGCGGCAAGGGGTAGGCAGAACAAAAGATGCACTCTTGCGAGATAACATCGTAACCAATCGCGAATTCAAGATTTAATTTTTCGAAATGTTTCATGAGGTTTCCTATTTACGTAATAATGTGACGTACGCGCGCACACGTATCTCCACAACATTAGTCGAAGGTAATTATAAAGTCCGCAGGGAATTCCGCACACGTATATGGGGAAGGCATAGTCGCACCTTTTCGCTTTCTCATCCATCTATCCCGGGAAGAAGGCGCGCCCCGCGTGCCTTCCGTGGATCGCTGCATCCCCCCGGAGGCACTTCTACGATCATCACGTCCCACGAAATATTATTGGTCTGCGTAGAGAAGTGTGCAAGGGCTGGACCGCTGTCCGATCGGATAAGTTTAGCAGGGCCAATTGGAAAAGTCGGTCAAGTGCTCTCCTGCCGTGCTGTCCGTATTTGCGGTCGCAAGGGAGGATCGTCATCGAGTGTCCAATAGGGTGATTCCCACGGGCGAACCGCCGGTCAGCTGTGAGCTTATTATTTCTGATAATAACAGGTCAACCGATATATCGGAGCGAACGGTTCGCGCGCGAGATTCCCGCGACGAATTCCCTCGTAGACATGTAATCCCTCGGTCCGCGGGTTGATTGGACCGACATCGGTGGGTCGTTCGATACGTGGCGATATATATATTTCTATTTGAATCCCGCGTGATCGTTCTCGTCCTCGTCCTCGTTCTCGTTCTCGTCGGCCGGATAGCGCGATGAAAGAAGTAGTCTCTTATAAAGTATGCTATCCGTGGAATCAATTTTAATCACGGTTCTGTCGCCCGAATCTATTTACTTGGAGATTGATTGCAATTTATAACAGGAGAAAAAAAGAGTGTCCCTACGAGGCACAGTATAGTACAACGTATGTGAGATGCATGTGGTCGATGATGACACAGAATGTGATAAATGTCAAAAATTTGCAACTGTGAATTGACAAATAGTTTCTATAAGAGTTCACGCGGATATCTACTTTTCTTTTTCTTTCCGATAACACGGACAACCGTCATTCGTCTTTATTCGACTTTAAAGCGATGCTTTCTTTACATGTTCTTGATATGTAATTTCTACTCGTTCGAGCGGGCGCGCACGTAAACTCGATTTTGATTTCAGACGGGTCAAGCATTCATCCATTCACGTAACAAGATTGTTACAATCTACTAAGCAGCGTGCGAATAAGTTTCCATTCACGATATTGCGATAAATTAATGCATTTCCATTAGTCTCAGAAACCGTGTTTCAGCTTAGCAATGTCCATAGAGCATCCACGAAACGGGAAAACGCTGAAAGGAGATACTCTCTCTTTCCTCCCTCTGGTTCCGTCGCTCTAGCCGACTCTCGTCTCGTGCCGGCAAAGAACTTCCGTAATTCGCTTACGCATTCGCAATGGACTTATCCTTGCTTCCGTTTTGCACACTCTCTCGGCTTATCCGACCAGACAGAAATCTCAGAAAGGACTTATTACGTAAGGCACGAATAAAGAAAGAGGAAAGTATAGCTGGCCAGAAAATGGGAAAGAGACAGCTCATTAATTGGATGCAGTGATTCTCTTCCTCTTTCGTTCTCCAGCCGTCATGTACGATACAAGCACACAAGTCGTTTCAACTTTTCGCCTTCGCTTCATTCTTCAATTTACTGTTTT
>NC_039514.1:7912311-7920517 GCF_003672135.1 Ooceraea biroi | reverse complement strand
AGCGTACGTACCGTGTACACGCGCGGTATACGGTACGTACACGTATGGGATATCGCATAAGTACGCGCCTTCCATATGCTGCAATTGCAATTGCAACGCCGCACGGATTTCACGTCACGCCTCATGCATTATTCACACCTCCCGGAGGCGAAATTATTTTTCCCCCGTTAGCGTTAGTATTATTAATTTAAGCGTTAGTTCAATCTGGCAACGTTTCCAACGTTTCGGGAAATAACTACCCGGTGAACGCACCCGGTGCATATCAGCGCATTTGAATGCGTCGAGTGCGTTCGCGCAATCGCGCGTTTCCCGATTGAGGTATCTAACAGCACTAGGCAGGCTGGGTGTACCGCGCTGTCGTCAGGAAATCTCTTTGAAAACCTGACATCGAATCGCGTGAGCGATAATACCGACATTCTTTTCGTAAGGACTCTGTGTGTATTTTCTCATGCCGCGTCCAAGCATGAACACAGGATATGAACGACCCTAGAGCCGTCAGGAACAAGTGTCGCGCTCGGTATGTTGATACGAACTTTTGCAAGATACGACAATACGTATGCACCGAAACCTGTAATGGAACTCTGGATAGGTTGCTTTGAATACTCGATGGAGAGCTCGAGAATGGAAAGTCATCGGACCACGTTGCACCTTTTAGCGAAACCAAGCAAAACTCGGCGAGTATACGTATTACACACGAAATGGATAAAGCTCTGGCTTTAAGTTACACACACAAGTAACAAGCTGGATAATGGTGACGCGTTTTAAACTGGGAGTGACACAATACTGAGAAATGAGTGGCCCTCTCGGCACGTGAGGATCGTTAATGCCTCTCGCGCGCGAGCATACCTCTTTTTCAAGATAAAGTACATCTACGGTTATACTGAGCTCTTACCGAGGCAACAACCGCCGGAGGAGGCACATCTCGCCTCACTAATTATTTATAATTATCGATCACTAACGAGCAATGTCCGGAGAGATCGCATTACGTGCACCCCGAGGCCACGACATCGCAATAACGTTCGCTCCGTTTTCTCGCTCGTGGGGCTATTGTAGCACGGTTGCGTGATTTTACAAAATTCGCCTAAAGGGAGAAATAAAGAAAATTAGATACGAGACTGTACGGCACGTTCACGGCCGATCGTACTCGCGATGTAAATAAGATGAGAAATTCTCGACGTATCGTGTTACGCGCGCGAATGTTATGATGAGACCGAGATTTATTCACGGCGGAAAGTTATATCCGGCACTAAAGTTTCGTCTCGGCGTATATCTGAAGATATACACGACGTGACTTGTACAGCGATACATCGCGCCAATGATATTTACATTTTAAACGTCTCTTTAACATGCAGACTGAATGTAGGATAAAATGAGAATCTCCTTTTCTTTCGAGCCAAAGCCTTCAATTTTCAATCGCACCGAACGGCTGTATACATTTCCAGTAGTTCGTATCCTTGTTAGTGATCAGAAACTGTTACGCTGCCTGTTTGTTAACATGGTAAAAGGAATAGCGCTGCATTATTGCATCCTTTGCGCAAATTGGCACTTTGCACAAACGAAAGACGAATCGCCGTAAAAGTAAGCGAGACCGAATTGCCGAACAAGTGGTGATAAAGTAGGTGACAAAAATTCGTCGGTTATATTGGAACGGCGCTGGTAGCTCGGCGGACCACATCATGATACGCGAGAGTATTAAATGATTTATGCGTACCGTTCAAACCTGAAAAATTATCTTTTAACTTGGATAAACTGTAGCCCCGTAGTTGAAGACAGGAACAAGCGAGAGATTGCGAGGGGGTTGAGTTTTACGAAGTGCACTAGGAAGAAGGAGGAACCGACCGGTCCTTTATGTGCACTCGATACTTTCGATGGTCCGTGCAAAACAAATATGCCTATACGCAGGACACAAAACAGGATCGACGATGCAGAGAAGCGAGTACTGCTGGTCCAAAATGGACGCTCTTCCTTTTCTTCACGGGATACCGAGTACCGTCATTACCCCCCTCTCATATATACGGATAGCTCGACGCTCTATCTTCACCGAGTGAAAGAGGGTGGTCGGCAGTGGGAGATGGGGGATGGGGTAAACGGTAGGATTTTGCGATGCAAATTTTATTCCGCTCTCTTCCCTCTCTCTCTCTCTCTTTTTCCCCACCAGCTCCGCTCCTGCCCGACCTTCCTAGTCAGCCCTTTCCATCTATCTCCTTTCTTTTATTTCCTTGTAGTTTTCTTTATCTACGACCGCTGGTACGGCCCACTTTTTAAAATCATCTCACGGGAATTTTCTCTCGTGTCGTCGAGCACCCCGACGGAGTTATCGCGATCACCTCGCTCGGGCGGACACGCTTTTTCGCGGTTCGTCGCGATTTTCACGGAGGGAAAACCTCGGGGGAAAATCTTTGCCCGACGAATCGGCGAGGATGGCTTGGAGAACTCGTCGTAGATGCGGTAGCGTCGTACTTTGCGACCGGGGAGAGCTGACGACGCTGAAAGAAACGGAGGTTGCAGCCAGAGAAAAGCGCCGGTGAAATTAATTAATTCTGACGGGCTGTTATCTAGCCGCTCGCTCCTTCAAATGACAATACGCCGTCACGTTCGTCTTCATTGGAGGAAAATTCTCATTTCTTGGGATCGAGCCACTCGGGCCCTCGTGGCTTTCAGAATAATTGTCTTGATTTAATAAAAATAATTCGAAATATATGACTAGCGAGACGATGCGCGCGACTCTTTAGCGCCGAATCTTTCACGAGAGGAAACGCGAATGCAACGATCCCATTTGGAGACTTACTTTTCGATTCTTATTACTCGCTACACAGTGATTCATCAATTCGACGCAGATACGTCCCGCGAAGAGCTCAGTTGACCGGCACATTGATGTATCATTCTCTCGCAAAGCTTTCATGTGCTCCCACGTCTCTTTTACTCACACGCAGTTTCCAACTACATAATCTAAAAGCGTCCAACTTGCGTAATACGTTTCCTGTCTAGTTTTCATATAGATATTGATCGCTGTTCTCCTGTGGATCTCGCGTGTACATACCTCGTGCATGTACATATTCTACACACGGTATGCCTGAAAAATAACAAGACTAACGCAGTCATCAATTATTGATCGTACGTGCTAAAACTGATTATTTTTATTCGGAATAAAATTGGTCAACCAATGCATGGATAGACTTTTGAAAACCGTATACTATATATATATATATATATATATATATATATATATATATACAGGGTGTCCCGGGTTTTAACCGACAAACTGCGGGAGCATATTCTACTAGTGGAAATAAGAAAAAATTCTTATATCGAGTTTGCTTAGAAATGCTTTATTACAAAGTTATAAACCAATATTGAAAAGAAATATGAGATAAGTAACAACGGAACATAGTGTAGAATTTGCAAGGTCGAAGATGTTTATGTTACGTGTATTCACATGTATTCATGTTCACTATGTTGAAACGATTCAGTATGATTGTTACTTTCACAACAGTAGCCGTTAGATTTCAATCGTCGTGTCAACTAGCAATTACTAGCAATTACACTATCAGAATGCCAAAAGTGTTTTCAAATGAGGAATACACCGATATTCATTTCGTGTACGGATTCTGTGACGGAAATGCACGAGCTGCCGTACGAGAGTATTAACGTAGATTTCCTAACAGGAGAGTACCAGATAGATTTAAAGCAACGAATTACTAATTCAGTTACTGAGATGCAACAAAATTTTCAGGAATGTCGTACCGTAACAAATTCTGTACTACGTCGATGTCTAGCTTGTATCGATGTGCAAGGACAACATTTTGAAATACGTCACTAAATCATTGCGTAGATAATTTATATTTTTGTGAAAAAATCCGTTGGGGAAAGAATTTTTTCTTATTTATAATTTATATTTTTGTGAAAAAATCCGCTGGGGAAAGAATTTTTTCTTATTTCCACTAGTAGAATATGTTCCCGCAGTTTGTCGGTTAAAACCCGGGACACCCTGTATATATATATATATATATATATATATATATATACTCGCGTATATAGATAGTATAGATGTGTAAAAAGAAGACATGAAATTATTTATAAATACGCAATATGTCTACACTCGAGAGAACCCTTCGGTTTTTCGGTTTTTTCCCCATAAACGCGACATTATTCATGCCGCGGTTTGGTGCGGTTGTTTATCATAACAGATATAGAGCAAGACGAATTAACGTAATCCTCGTTAACGACCGCAGAAACGACGCCAGACATTAAACTCATTTGCTCTTAGGGGTCGCGGCTAATCCAGTATGGATTACCCGCGGGAGAAAAAGGGCGGAAAAGGAACACCGGACGCGATCTCTTCTCAGGGGAGAAGAAAACGTACGGAAAGGAAAAAGTGTATGAAATTTAAAAGTCTACCGAGTCGCTCGTCGTTAAGCAGGGGTTTAGCGATTCTTTGGAGAGGATAAAAAGTGTATACGCGCGGGTTGCCCTTTTCTCTTTCTCTTTCTCGCTTTCCTGTTCTCTCTGTGTTCTGTGTGCGGTGGGCAAACGTACACCCGGTATGCTTACTTTACTCGGGCAGAATCCCTCAGCTCTGAATTCGCAGAGTCCCGTCGATAATGCAAGCATCGTTGCTCGTCTCGATGGAGACGATTCAGGTGAGGCTTCGCTCGGAATTATTCGGTTTGTACCAATTTCGAGCCCATCTCGTCTTCTCTCCGCCTAGTATCCTCCTTCGTCGACTACTACTACTGGTGTGCCGCTACCGCCTCTACTTCTATCCCACTACCCGTACTCGCCACTGATCCAGTTGCCACGTACATAGTCGAACAATCGCACCGTCTTCTTAGAGGAACCGAAGGATTTGGGAAAACATGGTTATCGGATCGAAGAGCGGCACTTTCCTACTGGCGGAAAATCTCACGGGACTCTAAAGGCTGACGTTTACACCTCAAAGAGAAAACTAAAGGGATTCCTTCCCAGAGCGGAAAAATCTGATTTTGAATTTTGATCCACGTGTCAATCGTGTCAACTCTCCGCGCGCATCAACCGCTCTACGCGTCTATGATAAACAAAACGCATTATGCGAAAACGGTGATAAGATGCAAAAGTATATTGTACGTCATGGGGAACGAGTCAAGGAAAACTAAAGTCACGCCAGGCACAACTTTATAATTGTAATAGATGTCCCGTAGTCAACGGTACAATCTGAAGAATTACCTGCACGTGTTCGATGCATACGGCTTATTTTTCGGTTTCATTGCATCGTCGAATCGAAAGGGTTTAGTGCTTTCGGAACGTCGGCATTCGACGACCGGACGACCGGAGAAGTTGAAACTATCTCCACTGTCAAGTTAAGTACGCCACTTATCACCACTCGTCGCTGCTCTTGGAAACTATGAAGCTCTCGAGAGCTTTCTGCTCGGAGAAGAATTTTGCATGCAACGGCACAGCCGATATCGAGCGCATCCTTGTAAAACTTGGTCCGCGCTTCGGATTTCGTTGTCGCGGAGATGGAACCTCGGTATGGTATCGTCGGTCCTGGATATTAGAAATTTTCATCGAGTCAAACGAAACTCTGATAGCAATCGAGAAACAAACATGATGATGGAATTTTGTCAAAACAGGTCAGCTGTATTTTAACAAGTTCAAAAGCAGGGAAATTAATGAGGTGCTTTAAATTATGCTTTAATATTTGAATCACGGTTTAATCGGTCAAAATACAAACATACATTTTAATATTTTGCCAAACCAGATAATCGTACGTAATGCTGCTAAATTGCATGAGAAAGAAAAAAAATAGACGTTTCGCTGGCGCGTTCATTTAACATATTGTAATGCGTTACATTTGTACGCAATTTCTTTCTACGTGGAATGTTTGTTACCCTTCAAACTGTTTCAAATTTGTTTTACATTTATCATTTAGGTAATTATAAAACGGACGTTTCTTTTCTTGTATATTTTTTTTCTTTGCCGCGCTGCTATATTTACTTATGTCTATCTGGTACACTCTTGTTTTCTTCTTAAAATGAAACCGTATCTGAATATACGTATAATATTTTAAGCAGAATGGGTAATTATTTAGTTTAACGGAGCAACCTCGGATGACCTTGACCTTGACATATATTATAGAGGTCACCCTCCTGAGTGACCTTCAAAAGATTTTAGTCGTCGCTCATTGTTTATTAAAAAGTTATTAACAAAAGAAGTTTGATGATTTTGCACGAATTTTCAACTGTCCACGCGAAGCAAGGACTTGAGTTTGACATATATTACAAAAGTCACCTTCCCGAATAACCCGCACTAGGTTTCACCCGTCGCTCGTTGTTTGTTAAAAGTTATTAACAAAAAAGTTTAATGAATAGAGCATAATTTTACGATATCATATACGTTTACGAAAGAGTATATTTGATGGAATTTTACCTTTAAATCAGAAATAGGTTTGGGTTAGGTTATATTTTCCGAAACTGCCCCGGACACATACGCTCGTTTTCAGCCCGCTTCGCGGGAGGGCGGGGGGTAGGGGCTTTGCCCTTCCCCCCGCCGGAGCCGGTGTTACAGATTTCACCGTACAGATTTTGATCACCTGGTACACGGCACGGATTCTGGCGAGGAGGAGGGGCGAAGCCCCTTTCCCCCGCCCTCCCGCGAAGCGGGCTGAAAAACGAGCGTATATGTGTCCGGGCTCCAGTTTCGGAAAATATAACCTAACCTAACCTAACCAGGTTAGATTAGATTAGGTTAGGTTAAATCACTTTCCTTCCTTCGTTTATATTCGTCGTTTATGTCTTTCAATATTCAAAATAACTACTATATTTTCGAAACTTCTTTTGTTAATAACTTTTTAATAAACAATGAGCGACGGCTAAAACCTTTTGAAGGTCACTCAGGAGGGTGACCGTGACAACATATGTCAAGGTCAAGGTCATTCGAGGTTGCTGCGTTAATCTAAATAATTATCCATTATACTGCAATAAGAATTATATGAAATTTTTTGCACTAACATTCTACCGATGAAGCTGTCAGACTCGCAGTTTGGCGTCCCGTCCAACAGCAAACACTAAATCTCGATTCGAATACATATAGACATTGTATCAACAAAACGGATATTTGAAAGATTTTTGAGCATGTTAATGATTGGTATTCACTCCATTCGATCGGATGTTGGATTTCCGCCAATCAACGTAGCAATTAGCACGGTTCACTAAACTTGCTTGCTCAGTAATCGAGTGACTGCCCAGCTATCTTCCCAGTACTTTGCAATATCAACGTCATCATACGGCAAACAGTTAAGAGAACATTTATTCTAAATTCAAGCTAATTTACGAAATTCAGTCATCGTTTGCAGACGGACGACTTTACCTAAATGGAGAAATATAATCGTGTTTAACGGACCGGAAAACAGGAAATGAAATAAAAGGGGAGAAAAGTAACAACGTACAATATGTGTTACATGTCTCGTCGATTAATAGCACCAATTTGCGTTCGGAGATTTCACAATCTTATTTCAAGATATTACTACAAACATTTGCGTAAAAGTACGCGCGAATCGATTGAAACTACATTCTGATATGTTCCAGTTTAAGCGAAGCTTTTCCCCTTTAGCTGTGGGCTTTATTGTTATCTCACGGAATGAGAAAGAGACCTCTCTGTATTTCGCCTAGAGCGTCAAAATATCTAGGTTTAGCGGCCATCCTTTGTGTCCTGCACGCTACCGATATCTGTACGCTGTGTAGCGCTATAAGGCACTCGTGAATCCACGTGGTATTTTAAATTGCCAGGTGCTTGATAACAACTACCCAAACGGCTCCAGGCCGTTAAAACGTCAGATGGAAAATATTTCAGTGTCCTCCGATGTTATTCAATGTATCGCCATTGTCTGAGCAAACAGTAGCAACGCGAGTGAATCTAAATTGATATCTAACGTTATAAACTAATGCCCCAAATCCATTTCACAGGAACTGCTGCCAACTGTTATCTTGCAACTCAAGCAATCTAATGTATCTTTAATAAGAATACCGCGAACGAGAGAACGCGTGTCGACGATTCGGTTTGAATTAATAATTTTACCGAAAGCTCAGCAGGTACACGTAGTGTACACTGCTACACACGTTGAAAACAACGTTGGAAGCAAAGTTAGTCCGATACCATCGTCACGGCTGTTCGGTTGTCGAAATTAATAAAAAAAGCGAAAACGTTCCTTTTTCTAGAGATTGTCAGAGAG
>NC_039514.1:7883873-7912211 GCF_003672135.1 Ooceraea biroi | reverse complement strand
CTTTACTGCTGATGAGGATATGAAATCGTTGTTGGAATTGTTTTTTGCTGAAAAAGATAAGAACTTTTTTGAGCGCGGAATCATGAAATTGCCTGATAAATGGCAAAAGATAATCAAACAAAATGACAATATTATGATTTAATAAAGTTCGTTGTTTCCCATGAAAAATTCGCCTTTTATTTATGTAAAAAAAAACGCAATTACTTTTTGGCAACCAATATTTCGCTAATTTACCTTATTCGCTGCAGCTACTTGGCGCCTTTTTAACGTGTAAAAACAAACGCGTGCGTAACGCACTTTGGATATCCAAACACGTTTAAAATTCATTGAAATAGATGAAAGAAATGATTTTCAAGTGCCTCAGTCACTCTGCACAAAGTTGTATAGCAGTCTCTTGGGATTATTAAGTGTCGTCGTCATCGTCGTCGTCGACTGCGGCAGAGAGCGATGCAATTCGTAATTTGACGAAATTGCGTGGCTCTTTAACGATCCTCGGTATTTGAGCGACGACCCACCAAGAAGTGCTTTGTGCCTCTTCGCACACGCAACGCACATACACGCGACCTAAGGGGGTATTAAGGCCGCCACTAAAAGCGGACCCTGCCAAATGTTCGTAATTCGGGCGGACTTTTAACGACGACATCGCCGACATCCCGGCGTACGCTACGAACCTCCTTCTGCCGGGTCTTCTCTTCCTCGTTACCTCCTTTTTCTCCTCCCCCGCTGCCTCACGGCTCCCTTTCTCATCCCGTGATACGGGACACTTGCGAGGTGCCATTAATTTCGCGAGGGGATAAAAAAGGAACAGGGTGCTGGACGAGCGAGTTAGCAACGTCGTCGAGACGAATCCCAGCCCTTACGGCGGCTTCACGCTCGACGCTGATAGTGAGGCGAATCAAGTGGACGTCGGTTATTCGCGTGAGCTACTTATCCCGTGCGAGCATTTACTTTCACAGGGCTGACGGATGACGGTATCAGGCTCGTTGAAGTCAAGCTGATGCGCTTGCGACTGCGGCCCTTGCACGGATACCTGTTTACCGAATCTGGCTGAGAAGGGATAATTGAGCTAATTATCGAGTATTGAAGAAAACGAATAGAAACGTCTTCTACTTTCAGGCACACTTGCTTCTTTCCATCATGCTAATGTTCCACTCGGCCTCAATTTCACTCTTGTAAAGAGCAGTAATGAAGCATTCGTCGCTCTATCAAGTCATTATCAATGCTCCCATTAACAGTACCTATTTCGTTGCGTGCTGTTACAGTTGATTATTCCTAATTGCATTATTGTGCAACACGTAACATTCCGCTTTATGAGAAGAAATAAAGTACGCAACTTTTGAAGACGTGAAAAAACATGTAACGTGTAACATGCTACTCGCTATCGGCTTCGTGTAAGTTTATCATAACGATCCGCCCTTCCACGAGTCGAGATGGATAGAAAGAGGGCGAGAGAACGTTGTCCATCGCTTGCAACTGCATACGAGATAGGGATCGGTCGGTGTGCAGCTAGTTAAATCGCGGTGCAACGTAGGAGAACAGCGAGAGACACACGAGGAAGTCTTGGCGCGTTGCCTCTCGCACTGCCTTGTTTTGGCGCACGATAAGATCGATGATGGAGCGGGTGATGGAGCACGGTAGCCGAATCCTGAACGCTAACTATCGTTCCGCGAACCATCCTTCCTTCTCCTTTCTTCATTTATTTTAACGTATGTTTTTTCTGCGATTTCATACAAGCTGCTCAAACATTTGAAAGATCTCGCACCGATTTTTGCATCTATTAAAATTATGGAAATTGTGAAATCTGTTGGGTTTGCATGAAAATTAGAAAACGCGTTGAGAGAATGGTCCCTCCGTGAACATCGTGCCATGACCACGAGAGATTAATCTTATTCTGCGGCGCAAACAAGATTCGATAAAACACTAAAAACTCATATCCGTCGAAAAGTGGCCTTATAAGGGAGCTTCGTTGGCTCCGGGAGTTCCTATGGACTATGGAGTGCGCAGACATTCCGAGACTCTGAATCAAACCGCGTTTGTCCAGTTCCTATGGTCGCTAAGGAACGTGGATCTGACACCGATCGCGAACGTATGAGACGTCATCTCTGGAATCGTAGTAAAAAGCCGCTTGCCCGTTCGGAGATTCGATGATCACGATTACGAGGAATCCGTTAAAGAAGAACGTCCCGCCTTTCTGTGTCGTGAGAGCATCGTGCTCTACCGTGGACCGTCAGTTTCGTTCCTCTCGCACGGTGCGTTCGTTACGTCAGTCTTTTTTTTTTCGTGAATGCGAGACACGACGTTTCGCCTTTTTTGCTTATAGTTTACCTAAATTTTTTTCACATCAACCATGATGCGCATGTTTTTCGTTTGAACTGACGTGAACGTTAATTCTGTTGTTCTCCTGAAAAAGTCGTAAAAATCTGCATACTCTTATCGTAGACACCTGTTTATCGTGGAGGCCAATGTCTGTAACACCTGAAGCTAGGCATTGTTTAATATGTTAATGCGGAGGCTCACGTGAGGCGATTTGGTTCAGCGTGTATCTATTAGGAGTGTGATTTAGTTTTGAGGGTTTTGCAACAGATGGCTGTAGTGTGAGTTTGTTCCAATAGCTGTTTCCGATAACTGTTGTTTCTTACAGTCTTCACATTATCCATGACATTTAGTAGCATTATAGCAATAGATGCAATAACAGTCGTGTTTATATCATCGTAAAAATGCAACTTCCGAAACAGCGTTTTCGACATGCGTTGCTTTTGTTTTTTAATCAGAAGAAAACTGCGGCTGACGGTTATAGAATTCTTGTGGAAACTTATGGTGATTCTGCCCCATCAATTAAGACGTGTGAATACTGGTTTAGACGCTTTAAAAGTGGTGAAGGACAAAGAACGCTCGGGACAACCAAGAAAGCTTGAAAATGCAGATTTGCAAGCATTATTGCACGAAAATCCAACAGAATCCACTTCAGAACTTGCCAGAGCATTAAATGTTGATCGTACAACAGTTACGAAACATTTACATGAAATGGGAAAAATTCAGAAAGAAGGGAAATGGGTTCGACATGAATTATCGGAAAGTGCCATTGCGAACCGGTTGAACATTTGCATTTCGTTGATCGCCAGGCAAAAAAAGAAGAGTCTTTTGTCTCGGATTGTTACTGGGGATGAAAAGTGGATCTATTTTGATAATCCGAAACGCAGAAAATCATGGGTGGATCCAGGCGAACCATCAACATCCACTCCGAGACGCAATATTCACGGTTCAAAAGTAATGCTCCGTATTTGGTGGGATAGTGTACTATGAGCTGTTAAATCCGCATGAGACTGTCACGGCTGATCGTTATCGACACCAATTGTACAAGTTGAAGCAAGCATTGGACCAAAAACGACCACCAATTGCGAGTAAACGACGGAAAGTGATTCTTCTTCGTGACAACGCTCGACCTGACGTTGCGTTATCAGTGAAACAAACACTATTAGAGCTTGAATGGGAAGTCTTACCGCACCCCGCGTATTCTCCATGCGATTATTATTTGTTCCGGTGGATGCAACACGCTTTAGAGGATACACACTTTGATAATTTGGAAGAAGTGCGAAAATTCGTCGACGAATGGATCAACTGAAAAGAAGAGTGATTTTATCGTGGTGGAATCCATCTCTTGCCAGAAAGATGGGAAAAGTTATAGAAAAGGAAGGAAAATATTTTGATTAAGGTATTCGTTCATTATCATATTTAAATACATGCGTTTTTGAGCAAAAAAACCCTCAAAACTAAATCACACCCCTAATATTAACGACAGCAAGTAATCAAATTGCCGTTACGACTTGCAATAATCTAGCATCTCAGAATGTTTACGGTAGAAGAAATCTGCACGGGTGATTTCGGCAGGGTTCGCGTGTCCACGTCGCGTCCAGCTGTCGGCTTTCCTGCCGGTCATTGTTCACGCGGCTGAAAGGACGAACGGAGCAGAAGAAATGCTAATTGTGAATACGAAAATCGCGGCAGGGGTGTCCACTGTCTCGTTCTTTACGAGGCACGTCGGTCGCAAAATGTTCGTCGCCTTTTTTTCGCGATCCCTTTTGAAACTCCCTTGACACGAGGGAGTTATAACGCTCGCTGCCCCCGTCGTCCGCCGTCCGCGTCGCGCCGAGATTTCGCAGAAAGCGATTCGCGCCGCTTACAAAAAACGCGATAATTCTTCGATTCAACGCACGCGGCGGAATGCTCATTATAGTGCGAGTATTTTTTTTCAACCCCTGAAAATGCCTCGTCTTCAAGTTGAGAGAGAGAGAGAGAGAGAGACGGGAGACACGTTAATTATTATCTTGCATATTTATTCATCATTACCTTTGATTTTTTATCCGCCTTTTTGTCGCGTTCTCTATGCAGATCCGATCCGTTGCAGATCGTTCCGTCCGTGACATTCCCTCGACTCTTTGTTCGACGAGTTCCTCGCGCACGTCCTTGATCCTTCCTAGAACGTGCTAGACTGCTGTTCTCGCGTGGCATCCGCGGACACTGTCAGAAAACGTAGACCGCGAGTGGAGAAAAAGAAAAATGAGACAATGGAATTGCACGAAGGTAGGAGACGTTAAATTGACGCCAACAGGAAGTTTCGGCCTGGTCGATCGCTATCCTAGTTATTGCGGCACTTGAAGCTGCTCGACAGCGCTGGCAATTAGCGCCGAGCTTTACTACTACGCGCGATATATCTTGTGGGATAATTTCAGAGTGATTTCCCTTGTACATACATCGGACGTATAATATTTGCAGCCCAACATCGGCGCACGATTTGTTTTTTACACAGCTCGTTTATTCTTAATTACGCTTGACCCTTGAACGCGATACCAGCTCGAGCTGTTTGCACGCGCGTGTTACCCGCGTTACCGTGAATCCAGCTAAATAAGCGAATAATACGAAGACAATTAAGGTAGATAGACGCCTCACGTAACGTCATTTTTATCCCGTGACACGGTGACTCGCGTTAAGGCGAATCATAGTTTTATATGCGTTGCCGCAACAACAACGCCGAGATACGCGTACGCGATTCAACGCGAGTCGGGTTCCGATGCTCATTTTCATCCGCATCGCCTAGAGCGGTTAATGCTTACGCAGATAACAAATATTTCTGCACGTTGCATTACCGTGCAATACGCGGTCTGCCAACCGCATGAGTCATAGATATCCGATATTCGAAACTGCGTTCACTCGAGTCGTCTTATCGTAATGTACACGGCTCAACGACTTATCTGCGAACGCACCTGTTCGCTCGAGCGTGTCAAACTGATTGAGTAATTTTAGTGCAGCTCGACCGTTTCGCTAATGGCGCTTAATTGCACTTGTTGTTTTTTATCGCATCCAACGACAACGCGGGCGCGCGCGAGGCTGCGCGGTTTAAAGAATTATTACTTCCATCGAGGAAGCGAATGCTCGGTTGCCACTTGTCCGACTTCCTACTTCAAGGTTGGCTGTTAACCACCGAGAAAATTCCGGCTTACGCTATCGTGGTCTCAGTAATTGTGGTAATTAAATTGGCAGTGATTTCTTGTGTTCTGCGACTGCACAATTCTGCTTGTCACTATTCGGAGTTGGCGTGCTTACGGGAGCGCGGCTGAGCTGTTCGTTAGCTGGCTATGAAATAGACGTTGCTGTAAACTTTGATCACATCTTGATCAAGATTTATCAGTCTATTTTCTAATCAATTTCGACTTTTTTAAAAATTAATTTATGACGTATATCGTAATTTAATGCCGGGTTGTTGAACGAAGATAATGGAGAGCGTACCGTCTTTTCTCGTTTCTCGTCGATAATACGAAGCAATTGAAGCGCAAGTGAAAGGGTTAAATATAATAATTTTGCCGTATATACGCGTATACTTTCATGCAAATCTCATGCAGATTTGAATTTTTATGCTAGCTAGTAAGCGTAAGGTCAAAAGATCGATACAGCACACTTTCTATATTAGCCGTAAGCTATCTTCTGTGCTCATTAATAATAGAACTTTCTCGTTTTGACTACAATCGATGCATCTTGCGCTTCACGCATCCGCAGTCGAGAATCCATCGAAGAATGCAAGAGAAATTACCCGAGGCAAACGGTCGTAGTATTTTTTGACGATAGCCGTATCCGCGATTTCATAATCCTCCTAGCCTTAACTCTTTAAACAAACACTCCGATTTCTCCTGAAGTGAGACCGTTTCATTTGATTAGAGAAACCGAGCTGAGAACTAGTGAAATCTATTAACGCTTTAGTGTTTTCGTAAGACATCGGTATAAGACCAGTTTAATACGCGATTCGTGCAATCTTGTTTCAGAAGAGTCGGCGAGCACTCGTGTCCTAATTATACTCAGATTTAGTACGTTAGATAAGCTAATTCACACCGCACTCCCGTTTTCTCCTTTCCAAACAAGATTCTCCGAGCACTTGGTCACTCGGGCTCTTGGGGTTCAAGCGCCACTTGACACAAAGACCCTTTGCCTCGTTGGCGCTCGTTTAGGCCGTACTTTCGTCTGTTTAATGCAGTTTACCAAGTCCTCGTCAACTGACTTTCGAGCGGTTAAATTCTCATTTAAGTCTCGTGAAGATTTCATTAAAGTATCTTTATTTTTCTGTAATATAATATTATTATTGCAATTATGGAATGTTTGCAAAATTCTTTCTCACAATTTGTCTTTCTTCGTCGATTATTTTGAAAAAATTTTATTAATTAATTGACCACATGGGATGAAGTCGAATGTTTTAGAGAGAAATTACTAGTCTGCATTCTTATATATATAAATTTTTTAATGATGGACTTTAATGGGGAATCACGTTCCCCATGAGCGATGGAGATATGTATCTTTCGTGACGAGGCCAGCACCTTTCGTAATGGACGCGTGGTATATAACAGTACCCCCGAGAAAACTGTACGCGGAAACTCTATTGACGCGAAACAATTCGACGATAATGTGCCTCATCTCTCACTCGCGCGATACACGGCTCCGTTAGGAGATGCAATATCATCGGGGTTCCATTCTTTCGTTATGATGAAGATACGATCTCTTTCTCTTCAGGATTTTCTCATAATTCAATTCCGTGGAACTCCCACAGCTTTCGTGCGAAACGCAGTGCGTCGTAATCGGACCGCATTTTCTTCGATGTGCTTTAATGCGTAATAAGAGCACAACCGATGAAAGAAGAAGGGAAAAGGATAAAGAGATCGATCGGAGAACGGTGCACAGATCGGGTATGCGTTACCTACGCGGATCAATCGCACGCACTGAATGCATGCATTGAGTGAAAATGAGAACTTGATGATGTCGACATTGAGATCAGCCTGTCGTTTGTTGTTTCTCTCTCTTTGTCCTGCACTTTATCCCGGTGTCAGTGATCCTCGACCTTCTCCGGGGAAACGGGAGGCTCGAGCTGAATAGAGAATTATGGCGACCCGCAGGGAAAAGTGGATGAAAATAAGGTGGCCTAGTGACTCGAGAGAAATCTCGATGGCACCGTTATCCTCTGGTGCATCCACGCGGTTTCATAATCTTTTTCTTGGCGACATACGATACCTTCGCGCACTGCTGTCTCATACTTTTTATCTCGTCGCACAGTGGGCCAGAAAGCATGCAAAAGCGGACAAAATTCAAGATTTCTTTAGACTTTTCTGAAATTCGAGGTACTTGAGGTTTTGAGGTTGCTGATAACGAATCTGACATGGAAAATTCAATATTCAAATTAGTGGATCCAATATGGCGGTCAATATCTATTAATTTTGATCGGATTTGTATGGAACTTGATATTTAATGATTTTCAAGGTTGCTGATAACGAATCTGACATGAAAAATTCCTACTCCCTACTCGGAGCGTACAAGCGCCGCGAGAGACAGTGCCGGCACGGTAGAGCGGCCTATCAGCAGATGGGGCACCGTTGCGTAGGACAAAATATTTTCTATTTGTTACATTTAGAACAATGAGAAATAAACTAGTGAGATAAATTGTCGAACTTAAAACTTTGGTGTCTATCCGTCAAACTAGCTTTATATCGTGAAAAAATGCATTCTATATATTAACATATATATATTAATATTATATATATACCTATATATTATACATATATATAATATTAATATATATATTAACATTAATAAATATATTACTATTAATAAATATTCGCTATCACGTGAATTAATGCACCTTATTGTACGTATCTAGTCGCGTAATCGTAGCAAATCTGGGCGATTTAAAACTCATGTACACAGAGCAAATTACAGTATTCGCAAAATATCGCCGAATAAGTTTAAAGTAGACATTATAATGAAGATCCTGACACCTTCAATTTTTGATTAGAAAGTGGAGTCTCGGGGAGCAGGAAAACAATAACCTGTACAAAAGCGAAATGAATAAAATTGATTTCACAAGAAGTCATGATACTCAAATCAGGTTAACGTCCACAGATCTTTACTAGCTTTTTCAAATTCAAATACCCGTAATACTGATATTACATAAAAGAAAAACCTTTAAAAGTGATAAGCTAAATTTTTCATATGAGAAAAAGAAATTATAAATACGTTAGGAAACAAATAACATTTTTCTTGTTCATGATGCCCCTATATGAACAAATATTGAATAACCTGTAAAAACATTTCGCTACGGCCACTTCAACTACTCTATTTTAAGATATCGTGATAATTGAGTAAAAATTTGAGTGTTGGTTTTTTGCCACTTTTGTGAGTTTTCTGGCCCACTGTGCGTCGGGGAAAAATCTTACCGGTTGCTTTTCGTATACTTTAGCAGTTGTAATTTATATTACGGAATTTCAAGGAACTTAATTGGCAATAGCGCAACGCGCGGATGATGCGAGCTAATGTTTTACACTTTATTTCAGTGTAACGTGATCGCCGTATGTCTAGTTCAATTACATCAATCCTTTCGGTATTGCGTACTGTGCAACCTTTACTGCGAAGGGTACATCAACGAGATAAATGCGCCGAGAGCGAAAGACGCGAAGGATTCTTCGTCTAGTATTCCCGTTGGCGATGCGCGCGTTGCACCTTGCGTGTCGAGCGTGTTAATGCGAAATTGCCGGCTCCCCTTCGAGCCGCGGACAATCGTTGAGATAATTAACAATTATACGTTGCGATCGTCGTCCCTTCGTCGGTGAACAGATTCACTCGTGAGTGCTCGATTCTCTGTCGTAAAATACGATCAATTGATAACGTTCCACGGTCGTCGCCGGATAAATGCCTTCGGATCGATGACTTACTTTTCGTTTCTCCCTTTTCAATACCGACGGCAATTAATCAGTGTCAATAGATTTCGATTTAAACGACCGTGTATGCGTGTGTGTGTATGTGTATGTGCGTGCAACAGCGAGTATGCAGCCGAGATTGTTGCTTAATATAATCTCATGCATCGATTCTTGATTAATATTGTGACCGTGCCGGATGCCTCTTGATCTTTTTTCCATGTTTAAACTGTGATGTGACGCATGGGAGAAGGCAAGATTTTTTTATCAATCTGCGAGCGAACAGATCACGCAACAATCCTCAAATTTGTACTCGCATCGAGCAGTTGGTGGTTCAATTAATTAACGTTGCAGGTTTGATAAATGATATCGGGTGTAAAAAGTATTTCTTTATTAATCCTAGATGTAATTCTTGAAAAACTCAGAGATTAAATCAAATGCAGCGAATATAAAAGTTTTTGATTGGCACGAGGAATAAAGCGTGTTCGGAGCAACAAGCCGCAAATTCGATATAGAAGGCCGATATACATCTCGTTTCGCTAATCGCGACAGGAGGCATTGTTTCCTAAGTAGGAAACGTAAAAGTAGCGGTACGAGTTGCTCGCTCTCTCTACAGCAACGTGATTCCGATCTGCTTGCTAATATGCATTTCGCGCGATATATGAGAGCCGATGCACGCGCGTTCGCAGAGATACTTCTACGCGCATACGCCGTTCACCGGTTCATTCATTTTCAATTATCAAATTTAATTATCCGCTTCCACGCACAGCGAGCTGCGGACACTTTGCACAGTTATCGAATAAATCTTTCATGCGGCTGACATTGCAGCGGAACGGAGGTCGGCAACCTTGCAGCGCGTTTACCATTCGCGTTCGCCTCTTACTTTTAAATAAGCGTCGCGTCGCGAACTGAAAGTACATACATGTGCATTTATGAGGAGTAACCATTGCGTGTCTATAAAGGAGAGAGATGTATGTATATATTAGCAAATATAAATAATATGTAGACTCGCGTATTACACATAAAACGTTTCAGCAAAGTGCCCGATCAGCGTGAAAACGATGACTAAGATGCGAGTGGCGCGGTACGTAAATTTCTCATACGGAACTTTGGTATGGTTCATCATATTAAATTCAGCTTACTCGAGGAAATTTCTATCAATATACACTTACACCGCTATGACGTAGATAATACCACTGTGAAATAAATAACATCGCGCATACCTAACTCATGTCGCTACTTAAACGTTAATAACGCGATGTCGGTGCTCGTGGAGCAGGAATTCCGGATGAAATCCAGGCGCGCCTCTCGATGCGATTTTAGTGCGAGTGTTTTATTGGCCATTAGTTTGATTTGCGGTAAGTGCCTCGTTACGCAATGAATGCCATCGATTTCTGCCTGCCGCGCGATCGAAGGAGCGTACGTCTAGAGGAAGAGCCGCGAGCGGAACCTGCCGATAAAATCGATCGATATCTAGATCTCGTGCGGTTGCTTAAGAACCGTATTAGCGTTGATCTTGTACTTCCTCTCCCTTCGTTTCTAATTTCAATATCGAATCGAGATCTTTGATCTCGTCCCGAAACGACACACTTAATTTCGCAGACGCTAATCGATGAGACACGACCGGTCTGATCTAGCTAAATATGCAATTTCAGCATCAGTTTCGTCAGAAACCATTAATACAGACGCGCGTGTCTCCTTGCCATTTTGGCTTTTAATGTAGGCTTCGGAATGTGTTGCTGATCGAACGTGTGTCTCTCCTTCTTTTTAATAATTTTTTTTAATAATGTCAGAATGCGCATTGTGCGATAATATTGTTCTCGCGAGAAATTAGACACGCTTTCCTCGTATACGTCGTCGTAGAATGGCTGCCTGCTCGATCACGGTTCGAAAATGCCTCCGTTTCTTTCTCGCCGCCTGTTGGATAAGTACGCTCATTTGAGGCACACCCTGCCTGCCTGCCTGCCCGCGCGTCGTTCCAAGTGTGTGTCGAAATTGTTCGAGGATGATTCTTTGCCATTGTGTGCAAACACCTACGGTATCTATGGAGTACCGAGAGTTATTCTTCCTCCTCGCGCGTTGCTCGCGGTAAGAGCACGCGAGCCCAAAGTGCCGTTGAGCTTCGTTGAGTAAGCTGGATTACTCGTTAACGTGTCATGCCGCTAATCGAATATTCGTGAGACAATGTCTAGACAGAAGTGCCTGTTTGACATGTGAGTGTAATGTTACACACCTTATAAACTCCTTCGTAGACCATTGCGAAAACTATATACGACATTCTTTATGCTGTTTGCGCATTGTGCATCATTTCGATGATGTTTAGAGACTATCCGTTACATTTATGATGAGAGCATTTCTCGAAATAAGTGCTCATTGAAAAGTTACAGGCTTTGCTTAAATCACTTGAAATTGTCTTCCGTTTTGCGACGCATCGCGAAACGACCGGCATCATGAGTGTATCGTTCCGGATGTCGGTGTGGCGCGATCGAGATCGCCGTGCTGGTCACTCGCGAGGCAATTGGTAGTTTCTAAGGACGTAACCCGCCGATAATAATGGCCATTATCGCCTTTATTACATCGGACGCGCGCCCATCCCTCGGCGCGTCCAATAATCGGAGTTGTACGTACGTGGGACGCGTGCACGTGCATTCGCACGCGTCGAGTGTGTTGCATAGCGCTGCGATGCACCCACCCGCTGACTTCTCCCGAGCATCGATCGATGATCCATCGATCGCGCGAACGATGCACTGCGGGTAGCCCCATGCGCAATATCGCCGCCAGATATATCTCCGACGTGTCTCTCGCGGCCAGTATCCGCGATCGCGTTCCTCGTACTTGTACTTACACGGCGTCGTTGCTCGTGCATAATGCGGAATACGCACACGCGTAACCGAACGTCTCTCTACAGGGTGTCCCGGCAGTTCCCTGCATTCCCTGTATCCACGAATTTAACGAACCAATGTGCAGTACATGATTTTAAAAACATTCAATTGTGACAGTGTAAGTTTATTCCCCCAACGTCGACGTGATCCGGCTCGTCGGAAGTATTTGTAATAATACAAATATTGTAAATATTTTATTATATATATATTTATTTGGTAAATGTTCGTGTTTATATGTGGTTCTATTTTTTCTATACACTATTAATATGTCATTGAAATTCTTGAAATTATTGAAAGTTATCATTGATTTTTGAAACTGTTGTATGAATTGTTAAATTATTGTATTATATTATTGAATTGTTGCACTATAAACCTTGTACTGCTCATATTTCGACAAACGGGAGGTTCTCTCAATGCTGGTCACCGAATTGTGGACGAAGGAGACGCAGTGAGAAGGCGACCGATGTGGACGGGAGCGAAGAGAGAACAGCGAGGTGTGTTTCCACCCATAGAACGGACGAGGATGGACGATGACCAGGGGCGTATGCCCAATTATATCGACTGTCAGTATCAAATATCGATTGACATCGATCCATCGATGGCAAGGAACGCATGCGCAAATGACCGACGGCACCGTACCCGGTCTATGCTCGAAGGAGCAGGATCACCGTGTGGCACTCTTGTGATGGCTGTGCTTGTCTAAAGTTAACAGGATCCAGGAGTCAACTCCCGAGAAGCCGGATCGCCGTTTCATAAAATACTATCATCCGTAGACGGTTACAGTTGAGACTGCAAAATAATATACCTACTAAAGGCTGACAGAGTAAGAGACCTCCCGTCGTGAATTGCGAGTACTCTAAACTTGTACAATTTTGCCTAAAGCAAATTTATATTATATAGTATTGGAAGTGTCATCTAACGTTTTTATTTATTTCTCAATCATATCTTGTCGATCGTCTATATTATGTAGAGTATAGTATTGTTCCGATAGTCAATATTATATAAAAAGGGTCCTCCCAATTATCCACCCCCTGAGACCTTATTAATTTTACTGGTTTTATAAAAATCAGTTGGCGCCCAGTACATATATCGTCTTAGTATATTTTAATAAATTAGCGACCTGACAGCCGCGGACCCGGCCGCGTCAGGTGAAGCCGAGTAACAAAAAAATACCGGTCGCACAATTTATAATATAAAAAAATGGAACATTTATGGAATTTTACGAGACGAGTTCCTCAGACGACATGAACTACATTTACAGGTGTCTATTTTGCGTTCCGCTCCTATTCACTTGGTCGAGTCTCATAGAAACATGGTAGGATCTTAGAGCATGTCCCGAGACCGGCGCCATAATTCATTTTAATATCCGATTAATTCCGTCCTCCCTTTTGCTACTGAATAGCTTTCCAAGCACTCGCCTCGCATTAACATCTGTATGCGTGAGCGCACATAAATCTCTCCAAGGATTTTTCGTCCATTTTTCGACGTTCCTTGATTTCTTTTCTGGTTCTGGGCGCGCGGATTTTTCGCCAGCAGGTGTGGAGTTCGCGGCGTGGCACAAAACCAAGTCGATAAAATACATTTCTCCATCCGCGAGGGGAGCGAGAGAGCGAGGTTGTCTGTTAGGTCCATTACTTATACATTCGTGTGTAGCTGGCAGACCGAGTCGCGCTCGCAGTCCTCTCTACCCCATAATCTACTACGGTCGCACAATGTCGTCTGATTATGGCCGCGCCGATATGCCGTTGATTCGGCCGGGTCACAAACCTACGCCCGTATTCAAATATTAAGCCGGACTGATGCGCACGTGCGCGTATGCGTCGTGCGATCTGTGACTTTGGAACGTAGAGGTGCATGCAAGATCACGAGGGATATACGCCATGACTGTTAAGTGCATTGCGCCAGAGACTAAATTAGTTTTATATTATTTTATATATATTATTTTCTGTCAATTATTTTTACAAAGCGCACATGTGGAAGCGTAAACATTTCGTATGTAGGCAAACGTAGTCCACCTCCGCATTGTTGAACGTTGAGGCACGTTGAATGTTACGAGAGGAACGAAAGCAATGTTCCAATCTTCTCTTTCGAGAAACGCGCGTATTTGTCATTCATTGTGTATTACTCTATAAAGATATAATGGAACAAGCGCGCGCTGTCAGTGCAATATGCTCGTTTGTACTTTACTCGGAGTATACGCATCCTCTTATTCTATTACACATATCGTATAATGGCCTACACGAACGAAAGGTGCAGACACTTTAAAAAGGGGGGAAATGAGAACATTGATTTCCTCTCTCTCTCTTCGCGTCTTGCTTGATCTTACTTATAATAAAAATTCTAGAAGCGTTAAAAATGTTGTTTGCTCGTGTCTTCAGTTATCTGGATTTGACTTTATTCGCGAAACGTGCGGAATATACGTGAAACGTTTGCGACGCTGCACTGCAGCGATGCAGAATACTCGGAGTAGCATTCGCGACACGTCGCGAAAGTAGCTGATATGACTCGAGATTAATTTAATCAACGCCGCGATACGACACCGCGAGAGAAAGAGGCAGCGGAGAGGACGAGATGGAATACGCATGTCCTCCGCGCACGTGCACACGTGCAACCGGGGGGCATGTCGCGTTAGAGAAATCCCGCGCAGCTCGAATCCGAGCGTTGAATTTGCATGACAATGCCGAATCAAGCCGGGCAGATCAGCGGTCGAGGGAGGCAGGGAGGGAGGGAAGACGACGACGTACGTTGTGATGTTCCGAGAAAGAGGCTGGGTCCTCTCTCGCGGACGCTTAAGTACGTTCGATACCGGTATTTACCCGTGAATGGTGGCTTGAGGGGGTTGCTTTCTCTCCTAGCAATCTCTCTCTCCGTCGCTCGCGACCGCGATGAATCTTACACGCACGAACAACGCGCATTTCCACCTTCTTCTACCGCTCTCTCCCTTAACCCGCCTCTTTTTTGTCCTCGTCCCAACTGCTTTTTCACGGGAACATGATTTATGCGCCCTCTCCCCGCACTCTCCCTCTCTTTCTCTCTTCGGGAGATCCAGAGGTGAGACCTTCGACCCTCATTCGGTTCCCATCGGGGCGAAGCTTGCGTTGTACAGAGAAACATAACGAGCCTTTCCAGTGGGGGAAGGAAGAGCACGGGGAGGGGACCCCAGACTTGCAATTTTGAGAAGCCGTTGCGTCGTCAACCGTATTTTCACATGATAATTTTGTGGAAAATGTGCAGGTTGCAAATTGTGATGTCATTATGATTTACGTTATGGGAAAGCGGATTCTCGCCGCTGCGCTGGCTCTTGCCACGAGCGATGCGCTTCCGTAAGATCAAGGCTGGAAGAAAGCGCAGTCATATCGGTAATCGGTGTCACGCCGGTGATATCGATCGGACCGACCTTGTTTTTTCATCGTGCAGCACACCACGACACGTAACGAGACTAACCCGAGACTCGCTGCGTGACCCATTAAACGTTCTTTGATCGCACACTGAGCGACAGCTCGGAAACGCCTTGTCCTTGGACGGGAATTTCATGGCGGTGCTGTCTTTGCGCAATTCGTTGAGGAGCTCGTCGAGTTTGCTCGCCGGCTCTCTTTTCTTCCCCTCGGGCATCGACGCGTGCACCTGTGCGACTCGCGAGTCTATATTTGCTTTTCTCACAGCAATCACGAATATTTCACATAGTATGCGCACGCAAAATGTACTTCTGACTTGTACCGCGAAAGTACAGCAAGTACGCAGTTCCGCATCCTTAGAATTACATTAGTTTTCCCGACGCGAACGCAGCTGATGAAATAGAAACGTTGAATGTTGAATAAAAAGGTACCCACTTTTACTTTTTCTATTTTAAGAGAGTTTTATTCGTTTCGTCCGTACTTGTTATACGCGTACATTTTCCCATCTTTATGGCGGGACGAGAGGGCCCGCACCAGCTGTCGTCTACATGGACGTAGGTGTGACGCGGCAGGGTGGCTCGAGGGACGTTAAAAATGGGGGGGGGTCCATTGTAGGAGAAAGACGTTACGCACGACGTGTAATTCTGAGCTCCATGTTTCGTCGCGTCGTCCGTTTTACGGGGGTTCGCTATGCCTCTTTCTCTCCTTTTCATTCTTTCAAAAATCCAACGAGAAAGAAATCAACAAGGGCGAACCAAGGCGCCACTGCTGCATGTGGAGCCTCTCGTTTTTTCATTAAGACATTGCAGTTATTGTTCGCGCGCAGTGCGTCATATTTGTTTTATGGAAAATTGTAAACGTTGGCCGATCCTTGCTCGAGAATGCGAATGTGTAGTCGTTGCGTTCGTATCGCTGACGTAAGTCTGTTACGAAACGGAATTACCTGTCGCACTGTTGTAACGCTCGCTATCTTATTGGCTTTAACGTCGAGAGTCAAACTTAAATACATTTTTATATCGAGTTAATCGCGAGCGTTACATTTGAGCCTTGAGCATCGCATTTCTCAAGGATTACCACGAATTCAGGAATACGAAGGTTGCACGACAGTTGAGGACAGTATTTTGATTAATCAGAGAAATCGTTGATTCTTGATTATTTTTGAAAGTAATTTTGAAACTTGTCAAAATTTATGTTGTATAATATTTCATTCGCAATATTAAAAAATAAATCTATTTCGAT
The DNA here is from genome assembly GCF_003672135.1 of Ooceraea biroi. Taxonomy (NCBI): domain Eukaryota; kingdom Metazoa; phylum Arthropoda; class Insecta; order Hymenoptera; family Formicidae; genus Ooceraea; species Ooceraea biroi. Next base: position 7,895,471 of record NC_039514.1, on the reverse strand, counting down.
ATTAAAATTATTATTCTTTCGACAGTTGCATCCTGTGTCCTTAAACAATCCTTAAACAAAAACGAAATGAATATTTCGTTTAATTCTTTTGAACACTTTCAATTTCGCATGTGCAATGCGATATGCGTCTTCCTCGACAGAGCATGATTCCTCAAAATTTACGAACCAGAACGGGTAAAGAGTTTATTTCGTGTTGGTAGCAAAGTCCCAGCAAAAGGGAAGCAAAGGTGAGGGACCAGGGAAGAGAAAGAGAGAGGGAGAAGTCGACGAGAAGGGGACGAGGGGGGGACCGGAAGAAGGCATCCAACAGGATGTACGCGTACGTCCTTTCGGCATTGTGTGTACACCGGAACTGTGGGAAAACTTCCACACTTGGAAACGCTGAGCCGACCACTCTCTTGATTCCCGTATTGTATGGCGCCATTTTATGCATATTCCATCGCGCCCATCGCGCAAGAGTTTGAGAAAATTGCGCGAAGTGCGTATTTAGTATAAACCGTCCGAGTCGTGGATGCTGATTAATTAGTCTAGAGTGAAGCGAGGAAATTCTAACATGTAATCTCGCGCTATCTTTTCATAGAAATTAGTAGAAAATTATATAGCTACAATTTCCAGTGCGCCGACTATTACCAGGAAGATAAACTTGTATGGTAAAAGTCATCAGCGCAATCCCACGAGCAAAGCGATGTTCATAAATATAGCGTTATCGTAAGGTAGTTTCGAGTTGAAGTGCATTCAACATGTACACGTTACATTATATATTTTATTGTTTGCGGGCGAAAAGCGTTGAAGATAAATATGCTCGTTACAGTCACGGAGTATTTTTGAACAATTGCGGCAAGGACTGTATTTCAGCTCGTAGTAATTAAGTGCGTTGACAACGAAATAAAACGCGAGACTGATGAAATCCATTGGCGAGCTACTTTCACTCGCCGCGATACATCTCGACGTTCGCACCGACACGGTCGAAAAGACGCCCATTGTGCGAGAATTACAATGGGATTATCGGTAATTCTCATACGACTCGATTTTGCATAGCACATGATTCGGTTGAATTTTAGCTTTTTGTCGTAGTTCGTTGACATTCTAAAACTCGTGTCATTATTTCAAAAGTAGGAGAATGTGTGGTGTTTTAGGTTAATTAGTGTTGAAAATTTCGCAATTTGCGTGCGGCAATTTGATATTTAACTTTGATACTTTAACGAATCTGCACGTGCAATAATGAATAAAATGTCTAACCATCTTTCTACTAATGTGAACGCTTGATAAACAATCTTTGAACCGTGATAATTGATGGCCACGAAGGTATCATCGAGGTACCCTGACTCGCGAGTCCGTTATGAGAAACGGTGACGGGAATGGGAAAAAAGGAGGCAAGAGAAGAGAGCGACCGTGCTCTCGAGAGTTCAAAGCTGGAATCGCAAGGATTTCTCAACTCTTAAGGGGGGAGCCTGCTTTAGAACGTTTGAAAATAAGGTATAATTTTACGAATTTTTTTGGAGAAACTATACAGCGGATCATTATAAAACTTTGATGCATTTTTAGTACATGTTTAAAGATAAAAACATTATTTTTTTATTTGTTTTGTTGAAATGGCCCGGATCGCTTGATGAATTCGTGGTTCGCCCCTGCGGGCTACTCGGACGGTACCAGTTCCGCATCTCGCGAACTCAACGAACTGATAAATACTAAAAAATTGCGGCGTAAGGGCGATCTTGTGAGCAATGCTGCGGTTGATTATATATCCATCGCAACTTCAACACATCGATTGTACTCCGTGTGTCAAGGCTATTTACTTTTATTCTTGTCGACGGCACGCAATTATGAATTTCTGATCAAGCGTTGGGACACGTGTGTCTCCAAGTTTGACGAGAAAATATTTAATAAGCGTTACTCTGTGTTCCGCGACGTGGGCTTCGGAACGTCGTCGGTGAGCGTTGATACTGATGTACTTGAGCGTCGATATCGAGGCACAATTAGCTGCGATGAGTCGCGATAAATCGACACGAGGGTCCTTCTTTTCCACTCTTTTGCGGTACGCGGTTTGCATGCGTCGAGGGGGGTCATGATCGATCCGGCATAGAATCCGCGTTTCAAGACGAGGCGCGCGTTTACCAGAGTCGCATTTTCGCACGGATGCTTACCCGAGCAGTTCTATAATTGGAGTAAAAATCCGCGGCCAAAGTCGGGCAATTGCTAATTTTCGCGGGTGGCGAACGTGTTACTGGCCGTACTGTTGGCAGCGGACCACTCCGCAAGTCGGGGCGGCATATAGCCGGCTGAAAAAAAGCGCAACGACGACGACGGCACGAGGCGAAGCCGCTCGCTCCGTGTATAAAAGCCATTGCAATCAACGCGGTATACTGGCACGCTAATGGGGGCAATTGATGGATAATTAACTACTATACCTGTGCGCTCTTATCGACACGTCGCTCGTAGTCACTAAGCCGCCGTCCCGCGAGCCCCACGAAACCACATACCTAGAACAAAAATAGCACCTGCATACAGGGTGTTCAGCATTTTGCGCGTGTTCTAGAGACGAAATTCAAGCGCAATGATTGCAGAGCTAGTTGTTTTCTTTGGAAGTACGTTGTTGACCATTTTTGTCGAAATAAATTTTCTTGCTGTCTCATAGACTTTTAGTTTACCATAGATTACATTCTAAGGTTCGTGAAATTCTGTTTAAGTAGAAAAAACATAAGCATAGTAAGGTTTAGATCTGGATATAAAATGATAAGGATAAATAATATTTACTGTCATTTCTATCTCAGATGGATTACTTCTCTTTTTACAAATAAGAGTGACGTGCCTTCGTCTTCCTTTTGCATTTATCAAATTCTACTATGCAAATTTCAGCTCGCCCGGAACTATCGCATTTAAGGAATAACGAAAATTGAAGTACCGGTAATGGCTGAAAATTTGATGAAGAGAGATTCGCAAGGATCTTCGCAGCAAAGGAAAAAATTGCTCGGTATGATAGTTTGTGTGAGGGGAAAATGTCAACATAGGTGGGTGCTCGCCGCGCCACGCTGTGCGCTATACGCCGATCGCCTCGTGTTCGCGGGATTTCTGCTGTATTACTGCGTTCAGGCTTGTGCCATACTCCTTCTGAGGTTTGTATTTTATTAATGACCATAGGGACGAGCGCGTCCGGGCGGAAGTATTCGCATCCGAATTGGAGCGGCGAGGGGAATGGAATGGAAGTGGTAACAGGGTTGCGCGCACGAGCGAGCGTGGATAATCGAGATACGCGGAGATGGGGGAAATAAACCCTCGGGTTATTGTACCAACGCGTACGAGATAGCGAAGCGTTATTAAATTAGAAAGATAAACGAGCGCCGGTATAAATTTGCGGCAACCGGGAAGGTTGGGTTTTTTCATATTTTTATCTCCAACTGCATCCGCAAATTTGACGCGTTTCGTCCTGATAAAAAGCGCTACGCTTTCCACTTTTGTCCGTTTATTCGAAACCTTGTACGTGCATACCTGAGGAAGATGTGCAAGTAATCTTCCGCGTGTTGCCAAAGGCAACAGTGTTCACCGATCGTGAATGCGTAAAGGTACAATATTCTCTGATGACGAGACAATTATTTCTTTGTGTCAGGAAAACTATTTGACGAAACTGACATTTTATTAATCGAAGATGCAGAATGGAAAACTTCAATCCACGACGAACACTTTGGACAATATAACGTGTAATCGCGAGCGAATAAATTATTATTGGGGTTAGCCAAAAAAGTAATTGCGTTTTTTTCTCTAATAGATGGACTATACATGTCTTGAAATGTAACTAACTTCGATTCTAAACCGCAAATTTTATTTATGTAGCGGTAACAACTAACTTCGACGTTATCAGCTGTTTTACAAATAGAATAGTACTCGATTTCGTAACAATTGTTTCTTTGCCGTCGATTTCAAATGGAAAAGTCAATTAAAAGAACATTTTTCGTCTATTTTTTTTATTATTTCCGAAAAGGGAAAAACGTGTGCAAGGCTCATAAAAGTTTATCATGTATATTGGCGCAGATGCTTAAAACTGCTTGTGGCTAGTGTCAAATTGATTTACTAAATTTCGGATCGTGGAGATTTTAAGTGAAAGATGTGCACACGCTCAGGAAGGCCCAATCGAAATTGATTGATGACAAAATAAAGACACGTGATCGATTCAATTCGGCGTTAACGACACGAGGAGGAACTGCCTGAAGAAATTTAAATGTTCCGAAAATCGAGTGTTGTAAAACATTATAAACGACATTGGATTACATTAGTAAGCTTCGATATTTTTGGGTAGCACGATGAGCTCAAAGAAAATTCATCTCACTAAGCGTACTGACATCCTGCGATCTCTTTTGAAACGTGAGGAAAATGATCGATTTTGAACGTATGATAACAAGGCGAGAAAAAAATGGAATTCGTCTACAACAAACGTCAAAGAAAAAGATGGTTGGAGCAAGCGTGATGAAGCTGCTTGAAAGCACTTGAAAGGCAGATATTCACACCGAGAAGAAAGATTTGCTGTTCAGTCTGGTGGATTTTAGGTATTGTGTATTTTGGAGCTGCTTGTCAAGGAATCAAACCCATTAATTCAGACGTATTATCTGTCGTCAACTGGATATATTAAAGATCCATCAAACAGAAACGTCGAGAATTGGTGAATCGAACAAAGGTGTTTTTGTGTGTTTCTACCATGATACGCTAGACCACGTACAAGTTTGGTCACTGTGAAAAAAATTGTTGCAGCTTGTGATGGATGTGTTTACCATGATGTTACACAATCCACCATATTCGGCCAGACCTGGCACCATCAGATTACCATTCTTTCGTTCTTTGCTATAAAACGCTTGAATGGTAAAAACTTTTACTGCTATGAGGAATATCAATCGTTGTTGGAATTGTTTTTTTTGCTGTAAAAGATAAGAAACTTTTTTTTTGAGCGTCGAATCATGAAGTTGCCTGAAAATGGCAAAAGATAATCAAACAAAATGGACAATGTAAATTGTTTAATAAAGTTTTTGTTTCCATGAAAATTCGCCTTTTTATTTATATAAAAACGGCAATTACTTTTGGCCAACCCCAATATATTTCTCGAGCCTATAAAAATAAAATACCTTCCACGTCTTTTGTTGTTTGTCTGATGAAAATTACATAAAATATTTTATCTTATATTTTTGCATTTACATTTAATTCGCTACGCAATGAATTTTTGGAATCGCTCTGTCGCGGACTCCGAATGCTTCGAGGCTTCTCTCGGTCCTCCTAACGGCTAAATTTTAACACACTCCCAAAGCCGGGAGATCGCGTGCACACCGCAATGTCAAGAATCGACTTTTGCATACCTCAGGAGTGAAACAGCAACGATACCGACTGGAACCGGAACGATACACGACCGACGACGACAACGTGCCGACCTTTACTTTATTAAAATCGGCCTCATAAGTACGCGGCCGCACGATTAGACTGAATTTCTCTCTTCGTGCTTTTTTCTCCCCTCGTAAATCCGCTGGAGTTCAAATGGCTAAGTGTACGGTAACGATTTAAATCTGATTGCCATCTGGGTGCTGCAATCGAAGGAATGCGATAATGGTTCGATTAATGAGAATCCGGCGTGCTCCTGCTCTGCGGAACTCCCGCCCCGTTCTTGTTGACATCTTCTGAAAATGGAAAGTGGACCATACTCGAACGTGATAGCGTATATTTCGCGCGATTCCATTCGCGGTTCAGACTCGTTGATAGTTTTCACGTCCGTTGGATGGATCGAATCTCGCACGGATGTAAGCACAACGGGGACATCGATAGTAATCCGGCATCGCGTCCGCCGATCTCGCACGTGTTGACTAGATTCCCTGACGCGGGAAAACTCGGGACTGTGCCATTCACCATCGGAATGAAACACAAAAGCCGAGGCTTGTTCGAGCGACCAGATCTGTAATATTCAATGATTGATATTTTGAATATTACAAACTACTTAGCCGCGGCGGGACGGAGGTGGAGAAAGAACTCTCGCGCGCTCTTTCGTCGTTCATAAAACGTTTTGACAGCGAAATAGATTATCGTTTAACGCCGATTGTAACTTAAGTATAGATGCGTGAGAGATAATTATTCGCGGTGATCGCGCTGAAAGTAGATAAGAGCAACATTATGCCACTGATAATTCAGTAATTTTACATAAAGTTCATTGCTATAATCGCAACATATGCAAGCGCCGTTTTCAAACGGAAAATTCGGTATGCGTTTTAGTAGTTGGTCCATACGTTGGAAATTAAGTGTGCATTAAACGCTATCTTTATTGCCGCGATCATCCGTAACAGCCAAATGATAGCTGCTGATAGGCAGCTGAGGATGTCATGCACCATAAATTTCCCACTCAAGTTCGCTTGTAGCCACAACATTGAGGTTATCAACAGCGGCGTGTTTGTCGTGTCAAGCTTGATATCTTCATTATTACCATGTTAAATATTACAAACTCATTCTCCGCTATTGTACGCACGTGTGCATGTTTTGCGGGTTAATGGTGAACATGTTAATGGCGGAAATAATTCTCTGTTCGCTTTGCCAGCAACATAAAATTCTCATGACGGTTAGTAATAATTTACACAAAATTGAACATGTTTGTAGTAGCAACGCGCGGTGAAGAAAAAACTCGTTCCTAGTTAAAGTCAAGCGGCTATGTTGTTGGGTTAAATGATGTTGAAGTGAAAAAGTCAGGTTATTCAAGATACTATTTTCTTGCTGTGCCTCGAAGCCTTAACTCGGCGAATCTCTCACAATATCCACGATTAGTTCTCCACATCTAGCCGAAAGCCATTTCGATAACCGGATCGAAGTACGCGGATGTAGAACGATAGAGAAGTCGGTTTTTGGTAACCGAGTGCCGGTAGTTGTCCGCACGTAAATTACAGCCGTGTTTAATCCTTGCATCGGGGCGGCTTTAATACCGGCGCACTCGTGTTTCCATGCACACAATCACTAAGTGTTACTGCAAATCGTAGCGCAGCCTTACCGTGGAGTGGCATGATCGATTGTACGCGTATCACGTACAATCTCGGGTTAAACAATGTCAAAATTACTCGTTTGCAATAATTATTAATTACAGCTGAGGGCATGACCTATGAATAATTGTATGAATATCCGGCTTTAACTGCATGATCATGAATCCATTAGATTGTATTGTGTATTTAGTTACTCTTTTTTTGATTTATTTTTTTTTTTTATATTGTTTTTATATTTATATTTTTTATTTCTTTGTATTTATTTTATCTTATATGTTTTATTTTTTTTAGTTTGTTTTAATAATAGCCTTATTCGGTACATATTATATTCTTATATTATTGATAAGGTTATTTATTTAATTATTGTTTAGTGTTGGTTACGTTTAATTATTGCTTTCATTCAATTTCGGTACTTTTATTTTTATATGCATCGTCGTGTTAATGTAAACGATTTTAATTGAGTTGGCCAAAAGTAATTTTGCGTTTTTTTCCAGATAAATGGAATACATGATCTTGAATGTAACTAACTCATCTAAACCGCAATAATTCATTATGTAGGTTAACAATCACAGTTTCAAGCTTGTTTTTACAAAAAGAAAGTCACGATTTCATTAACAATTGTTTCTTTGCCGTCAATTTCAAAATGGAAAATCAAAAGAATTTTCGTCATAATTTTGTTTTATTACTTCCGAAAAGGGAAAAAAACGCTGTGTCGAGACTCCATAGAAAAGTTATTTTATGTATATGGCGAAGATGTCTTTAAAAAACTGCGGCTAGTGTCAAATTGGGTTTACTAAATTTCGATCTGGAGATGTTTGAATGTGAAAGATGCAACCACGCTCAGAAGGCCCAATCGAGAATTGATGATGACAAAATAAAGCGGACGACTGTCGATTCCAATGGCGTTTAACGAACGAGAGATCTGCTTGAGAATCTTAACATGTCGAAATCGAGTTGTTGAAAAACCATTTAAAAACGATTGATTTACATTAGTATAGTATTGCTTCGAATATTTGGTTTAGCACATATGAGCTCAAAGAAATTCATCTCACTAAGCGTATTTGACATCTGCGATTCTCTTTTTGAAACGTTGAGGAAAATGATCGATTTCTTGAAACGTATGATAACAGGCGCGAAAATGGATCGTCTACAACACGTCAAACGAACAAGATCGTGGAGCATAGCGTGATGAACCTGCTGAAGCACTTGAAAAAGCAGATATTCACCAAAGAAACGAATTATTGCTTCCAGTCTGAATTAATGGTTTGATTCTTGCAAGTAGCTCAAAAATACACAATACCTTTAAAGTCCCACCAGACTGACAGCAATATTTTTCTTTGGTGAATATCTGCTTTTCAAGTGGCTTTAGCAGGTTCAATCACGCCTTTGCTCCACGATCTTTTTCGTTTGACGTTGTTGTGACCGATCCATTTTTTCGTCGCCTGTTATCATACGTTTCAAAAATCGATCATTTTCTCACGTTTCAAAAGGAATCGCAGATGTCAAATACGCTTAGTGAGATGAATTTTCTTTGAGCTCATGTGCTACCCAAATATCGAGCTTACTAATGTATCCAAGTCGTTTTAAAATGGTTAACCTCGATTTCGACATGTTAAGATTCTCAGCAGTCTCTCGTGTCGTTAAACGCCGAATTGGAATCGATCAGTGTCTTCTATTTTGTCATCAATCAATTTCGATTGGGCCTTCCTGAGCGTGGGTGCATCTTTCACATTAAAATCTCCAGATCAAATTTAGTAAAACCAATTTTGACATGCCGCACGTTTTAAGCATCTTCGCATATACATGACAATATACTTTTTATGAGGCTCGCACAGCGTTTTTCCCCTTTCGGAAGTAATAAAACAAAATATGACGAAAATGTTCTTTTTGATTTTCCCATTTTGAATTGACGGCAAAGAAACAATTGTTAATGAATCGTGTACTTTCTTTTTGTAAAACAGCTTGAACTGTGAGTTGGTTAACCTACATAATGATTTGCGGGTTTAAGAAATGAAGTTAGTTACATTTCAAGACATGTATGTCCATTTATTGGAAAAAAACGCCAATTACTTTTGGCCAACTCAATAAATTCGTTTTCATTAACACGACGTGCATATAAAAAAAAGTACCGAAATTGAATGAAGGCAATAATTAACGTAATCCATTCAAACACTATACTAAATGATCTTAATTGATCATCGGGTCAGTTAAAGCGCGGATATTACATAATTTCATAGGCATGCCTCAGTGTAATTAATAATTATGCATACGGTAATTTTGACACTGGTTTAACCGGATTGTACGTGATACGCGTACATCGATCATGCCACTCCACGGTAGCCTGGCTTTGATTTGCGAATACACTTGGTGGTTGTGTGCATGTGAAACACGAGTGGCGCCGGTATTAAGCGCGGCCCGGATGCAGGTAACACGGCTGTTTTACGTGCGGAACTACCGGCACTCGGGATTACCCCGACTTTCTCTATCGTATCTAACATCCGCGTAACTTCGATCGGTTATCGAAAATGGCTTTCGGCTAGATGTGGAGACTATCGTGGATATGTTGAGAGATTCCGCGAGTTAAGGCTTCGAGGCAAGCAAGGAAAATAGTTCCTTTGATATACCTTGACTTTTCACTTCAAATCATTTACAACTGAGCCGTTGACTTTAACTAGGCAAACGAGTTTTCTTCACCGCGCGTTGCTTAAACAATGTTCATATTTGTGTTCAAATTTTCTACCGTCAATGAGAATTTAATGTTGCTGGCAAGCTGCTAGTGAATTATTTGCCGCATTTAAATTTCCACCTTAACGCAAAAACAGCACACGTGCGTATAACGGAATGCAGTTTGTAATATTTAAATGGTAATAATGAATATTTCAAGCTTGACACGACAACAGCCGCTTGTTGATCCTCAATGTTGTGCTACAAGCGAACTTTGTGGAAATTTTTATGGTGATGCCTCCTCAGCTGCGCTATCAGCAGACTATCCATTGGCTGTTAGGATGTCGCGCAATAAAGATAGCGTTTAATGCACACTTAATTTCCAACGTATGACCCTATAAACGGCAATACCGATTTTCGTTGAAACGGCGCTGCAATATTTGTTGCGTTATAGCAGTGGAACTTTATGTAAATTACTGGATTATCAGTGGCATAGGTGCTCTATCACTTCAGCGCGATCACCGTACGAATAATTTCTCCGCATTTATACTTAAAGTTACATCGGCGTTAAACGATAATCATTTCGTGTCAAACGTTTATGAACGACGAAGAGCGCGGCGCGTTCTTTCTCCCCTCCGTCCCGCCGCGCTGTGTTGTAAATAATTCAAATATCAATCATGAAAATTCCAGACTGGTCCTCGACAAAGCCTAGGCTTTTTGATTTTCATCCGATGGGTGAACTGGCAAGTCCGGAGTTTCCGCGTCAGGAGGAATCTAGTCACACGTGCGGCGGCGGACGATGCGCGGATTTACTTCGATGTCCCGTGTGTGCTAATCGTGCGAGATTCGTCGCAATCCAACGGAACGTGAAACTGATTACACGTTGACCGCGAATGGAATGCGAACGAAAATCGCTATCTCGTTCGAGTATGTCCAACTTTCCATTTTTCGAGATCAAACGACGGGGGCGGGGAGTCCGCGAGCGGAGCACGCGCGATTCTTCTTAATCGACCAATTTCGCATTCCTTCGAATTTGCAGCACCCACGAGTGGCATCGATTTAAATCGTTAACAGTACATTAGCATTTCGCTCAGCGGATTTACGAGGGCGGGGGAAAAAGTCACGAGAGAGAAAATTCAGTCTACGTGCGGGCGTACTTATGATGGCCGAATAATAAAGTAAGGTCGGCACGTTGTCGTCGTCGTCGTCGTTCGTCGTCGTCGGTAATCGGCTGTTTCTACTTGAGGTATGCAAAGTCGATCTGCATTGCGTTGCAACGCGATTCCCGGCTTGGGAAGTGTGTTAAAATTTAGCGTAGGGGACCGAGAAGAGCTACGAAGCCATTCGGGAGTCACGCGTAAGAGCGATCCAATTCATTGGTAGCGAATAAATGTAAATGAAAATATAGAATAAATATTTTATTGTAATTTCATCAGAAACAAAAAAGACGTGGGATAGGTAATTATTTTATTAGGCTCGAGAATATATTGGGTTGGCCCAAAAAGTAATTGCGTTTTTTTTTATATAAATAAAGGCGAATTTTTCAATGGGAAACAAAAACTTTATTAAACAATACATTCTCCATTTTTGTTTGATTATCTTTTGCATTTTTCAGGCAACTTCATGATTCCGCGCTCAAAAAAAAGTTCTTATCCTTTTTCACTCAAAAACAATTCCAACAACGATTTGATACTCATCAGCAGTAAAGGTTTTACCATTCAAGGCTTTTTGCAAAGAACGAAAGCGAATGGTAATCTGATGGTGCCAGGTCTGGCGATATGGTGGATGTGGTTAACATCATGGTAACACATCCATCCAAGCTGCAACATTTTTTCACGAGTGACCACACTTTGTACGTGGTCTAGCGTTTCATGGTGAAACACAACACCTTGCGATTCACCAATTCTCGACGTTTCTGTTGATGGCATCATTTAATTTATCCAGT
>NC_039514.1:7801786-7883773 GCF_003672135.1 Ooceraea biroi | reverse complement strand
ATCCAGTTGACGACAGTATACGTCTGATTAATTGTTGATTCCTTGCAAGCAGCTCAAAATACACAATACCTTTAAAGTCCCACCAGACTGACAGCATAATCTTTCTTTGGTGAATATCTGCTTTTCAAGTGCTTTCAGCAGGTTCATCACGCTTGCTCCACGATCTTTTTCGTTTGACGTTGTTGTAGACGATCCATTTTTCGTCGCCTGTTCATCACGTTTCAAAAATCGATCATTTTCCTCACGTTTCAAAAGAGAATCGCAGATGTCAATACGCTTAGTGAGATGAATTTCTTTGAGCTCATGTGCTACCAAATATCGAGCTTACTAATGTATCCAAGTCGTTTTAAATGTTTTCAACACTCGATTTCGACATGTTAAGATTCTCAGCAGTCTCTCGTGTCGTTAAACGCCGATTGGAATCGATCAGTGTCTTTATTTTGTCATCATCAATTTCGATTGGCCTTCCTGAGCGTGGTGCATCTTTCACATTAAAATCTCCAGATCGAAATTTAGTAAATCAATTTTGACACTGCCGCAGTTTTAAGCATCTTCGCCATATACATGACATAACTTTTTATGAGCTTGCACAGCGTTTTTCCCTTTTCGGAAATAATAAAACAAAATATGACGAAAATGTTTTTTTGATTTTCCATTTGTGAAATCGACGGCAAAGAAACAATTGTTAACTGAAATCGTGTACTTTCTTTTTGTAAAACAAGCTTGAACTGTAAGTTGTTAACCTACATAATGAATTTGCGGTTTAGAATGAAGTTAGTTACATTTCAAGACATGTATGTCCATCTATTGAAAAAAAAACGCAATTACTTTTTGGCTAACCCAATAATAATTTTTCGCTCGCATTACACGTTAATATGTCCAAAGTGTCGTCGTGGATTGAAAGTTTCCATTTGCATCTTCGATTAATAAAATGTCAGTTTCGTCAATAGTTTCCTGACACAAAGAAATATTGTCTCGTCATCAGAGAATATTTACCTTTCCATTTCACGTCGTGTAACACGTTGCCTTTGGCACACGGGAGATTACTCTCATCTTCCTCAGGTATGCACGTACGGTTTCGAATAAACGGAAAAGTGAAGCGTGCGCTTTTATCGGACGAAAGCCGGATAAATTGCGGATGCGTTGGAGAATATGAACAACTCCGGTGCCGCAAATTTACCGGCGCTCGGTTTATCTTCTAATTTAACGTTCCCTTTCCGTACGCGTGTACAAAACCCCGAGGGTTTTTCCCCTCTCGCGTATCCTGCGATTTCCACCTCGGCTCGTGCGCACCCTGGTACCCTTCCATCCACTTCCCCTCGCCGTCATTGCGGATGCGATACTTCCGCCGACGACGCGCTCGTCCCGTTATGGGTTTAATAAAAATACAACCTCGAAGACGTAATGCACATTGACGCAAGTCGAGGAGCAGAAATCCGCGAAAACGAGGCGATCGCGTGCGCACAGGTGCGCGCGAGCACCCTATGTTGCATTTTCCTCACACAAAATATCTCCGAGCAATTTTTCCTTGCTGCGAAGATCCTTGCGTAATTCTCTCTTCATAATTTTCAGCATTACGTACTTCCAATTTCGTTATTCTTAAATGCAAGTTCCGGCGAGCTGAATTTGCATAGTTAGAATTTGCATAAATGGAGAACGAAGGCACGTACATCTTTTTGTAAAAAGGAAGTAATCCTCTTTGATAGGAAATGACAAGAAATATTATTTATCCATTATCATTTTATATCCAGTGCTTAACCTTTGACTTGCTTATGTTTTTCTATTAACGATTTCACGAACTTGATGTAATCTGGTAACTAAAAAGTCTATGAGACAGCAAGATAAATTATTTTCGACAAAAATGTCACAAACGTTACTCCAAACGAAATCAACTGCTCTGCATCATTGCGCTTGAATTTCGTCTCTAGAACACGCGCAATGTCCTTGAGACACCCTGTATGCAGGTGCTATTTTTGTTCTAGGTATGTGCGTTTCGTGGTGGTCGTGTGCATGTGAAACACGAGTGCGCCGGTATTAAGCGCGGCCCGATGCAGGTACACGGCTGTTTTACGTGCGGAAACTACCGGCACTCGGATTACCCCGACTTCTCTATCGTATCTAACATCCGCGTAACTTCGATCCGGTTATCGAAATGGCTTTCGGCTAGATGTGGAGACTATCGTGGATATTGTTGAGAGATTCCGCGAGTTAAGGCTTCGAGGCACAGCAGAAAATAGTTCTTGATATACCTTGACTTTTCACTTCAACATCATTTAACACAACTTAGCCGTTGACTTTAACTAGGCAAACGAGTTTTTCTTCACCGCGCGTTGCTTAAAACAATGTTCATATTTGTGTTCAAATTATTCTACCGTCATGAGAATTTATGTTGCTGGCAAGCTGCAGAGAATTATTTCCGCATTAACATTTCACCATTAACGCAAAACATGCACACGTGCGTACTACGGAGAATGCAGTTTGTAATATTTAAATGGTAATAATGAATATTCAAGCTTGACACGACAACACGCCGCTGTTGATCCTCAATGTTGTGGCTACAAAGCGAACTTTGTGGAAATTTATGGTGATGCATCCTCAGCTGCGCTATCAGCAGACTATCATTGGCTGTTACGGATGTCGCGCAATAAAGATAGCGTTTAATGCACACTTAATTTCCACGTATGACCCTACTAAACGCATACCGATTTTCCGTTGAAACGGCGCTGCATATTGTTGCGTTATAGCAAGTGAACTTTATGTAAATTACTGGATTATCAGTGGCATAATGTGCTCTATCTACTTCAGCGCGATCACCGTACGAATAATTTTCTCCGCATTATACTTAAAGTTACATCGGCGTTAAACGATAATCATTTCGTGTCAACGTTTTATGAACGACGAAGAGCGCGCGCGTTCTTTCTCCCCTCCGTCCCGCCGCGGCTGTAGTTTGTAATATTCAAATATCAATCATGAATATTCAGACTGGTCGCTCGACAAGCCTCGGCTTTTGATTTTCATCCGATGGTGAATGGCAAGTCCCGAGTTTCCCGCGTCAGGAGGAATCTAGTCACACGTGCGGCGGCGGACGATGCGCGGATTACTTCGATGTCCCCGTTGTGCTTAACATCCGTGCGAGATTCGTCCATCCAACGGACGTGAAACTGATCACGTTGAACCGCGAATGGATCGCGACGAAAATCGCTATCTCGTTCGAGTATGTCCACTTTCCATTTTCGAGATCAACGACGGGGGCGGGGAGTCCGCGAGCGGAGCACGCGCGGATTCTCTTAATCGACCATTTCGCATCCTTCGATTTGCAGCACCCACGAGTGGCATCGATTTAAATCGTTAACGTACATTAGCATTTCGCTCAGCGGATTTACGAGGGCGGGGAAAAAGTCACGAGAGAGAAAATTCAGTCTACGTGCGGGCGTACTTATGATGGCCGATAATAAAGTAAGGTCGGCACGTTGTCGTCGTCGTCGTCGTCGTCGTCGTCGGTATCGTGCTGTTTCTACTTGAGGTATGCAAAGTCGATCTTGCATTGCGGTGCACGCGATCTCCCGGCTTGGGAAGTGTGTTAAAATTTAGCGTAGGGGACCGAGAGAAGCCTCGAAGCCATTCGGGAGTCGCGTACAGAGCGATCCAAAATTCATTGCGTAGCGAATAAATGTAAATGAAAATATAGATAAAATATTTTATGTAATTTCATCAGACAACAAACAAAAGACGTGGATAGGTAATTTATTTTATTAGGCTCGAGAATATATTGGGTTGGCCAAAAAGTAATTGCGTTTTTTTTATATAAATAAAAGGCGAATTTTTCATGGGAAACAAAAACTTTATTAAACAATACATTGTCCATTTTGTTTGATTATCTTTTGCCATTTTTCAGGCAACTTCATGATTCCGCGCTCAAAAAAGTTCTTATCTTTTTCAGCAAAAAACAATTCCAACAACGATTTGATATCCTCATCAGCAGTAAAGGTTTTACCATTCAAGGCGTTTTGCAAAGAACGAAACGAATGGTAATCTGATGGTGCCAGGTCTGGCGAATATGGTGGATGTGGTAACATCATGGTAACACATCCCATCCAAGCTGCAACAATTTTTCACGAGTGACCAAACTTGTACGTGGTCTAGCGTTATCATGGTGAAACACAACACCTTTGCGATTCACCAATTCTCGACGTTTCTGTTTGATGGCATCATTTAATTTATCCAGTTGACGACAGTATACGTCTGAATTAATGGTTTGATTCCTTGCAAGCAGCTCAAAATACACAATACCTTTAAAGTCCCACCAGACTGACAGCATAATCTTTCTTTGGTGAATATCTGCTTTTCAAGTGCTTTCAGCAGGTTCATCACGCTTGCTCCACCATCTTTTTCGTTTGACGTTGTTGTAGACGATCCATTTTTCGTCGCCTGTTATCATACGTTTCAAAAATCGATCATTTTCCTCACGTTTCAAAAGAGAATCGCAGATGTCAATACGCTTAGTGAGATGAATTTCTTTGAGCTCATGTGCTACCCAAATATCGAGCTTACTAATGTATCCAAGTCGTTTTAAATGGTTTTCAACACTCGATTTCGACATGTTAAGATTCTCAGCAGTCTCTCGTGTCGTTAAACGCCGATTGGAATCGATCAGTGTCTTTATTTTGTCATCATCAATTTCGATTGGCCTTCCTGAGCGTGGTGCATCTTTCACATTAAAATCTCCAGATCGAAATTTAGTAAATCAATTTTGACACTGCCGCAGTTTTAAGCATCTTCGCCATATACATGACATAACTTTTTATGAGCTTGCACAGCGTTTTTCCCTTTTCGGAAATAATAAAACAAAATATGACGAAAATGTTCTTTTTGATTTTCCATTTTGAAATCGACGGCAAAGAAACAATTGTTAACGAAATCGTGTACTTTCTTTTTGTAAAACAAGCTTGAACTGTGAGTTGTTAACCTACATAATGAATTTGCGGTTTAGAATGAAGTTAGTTACATTTCAAGACATGTATGTCCATCTATTGAAAAAAAACGCAATTACTTTTTGGCTAACCCAATAATAATTTTTCGCTCGCATTACACGTTAATATGTCCAAAGTGTCGTCGTGGATTGAAAGTTTCCATTTGCATCTTCGATTAATAAAATGTCAGTTTCGTCAATAGTTTCCTGACACAAAGAAATATTGTCTCGTCATCAGAGAATATTTACCTTTCCATTTCACGTCGGTGAACACGTTGCCTTTGGCACACGGGAGATTACTCTCATCTTCCTCAGGTATGCACGTACGGTTTCGAATAAACGGAAAAGTGAAGCGTGCGCTTTTATCGGACGAAAGCCGGATAAATTGCGGATGCGTTGGAGAATATGAACAACTCCGGTGCCGCAAATTTACCGGCGCTCGGTTTATCTTCTAATTTAACGTTCCCTTCTCGTACGCGTGTACAAAACCCCGAGGGTTTTTTCCCCTCTCGCGTATCCTGCGATTTCCACCTCGGCTCGTGCGCACCCTGGTACCCTTCCATCCACTTCCCCTCGCCGTCATTGCGGATGCGATACTTCCGCCCGACGCGCTCGTCCCGTTATGGGTTTAATAAAAATACAACCTCGAAGACGTAATGCACATTGACGCAAGTCGAGGAGCAGAAATCCGCGAAAACGAGGCGATCGCGTGCGCACAGGTGCGCGCGAGCACCCCTATGTTGCATTTTCCCTCACACAAAATATCTCCGAGCAATTTTTCCTTGCTGCGAAGATCCTTGCGTAATTCTCTCTTCATAATTTTCAGCATTACGTACTTCCAATTTCGTTATTCTTAAATGCAAGTTCCGGCGAGCTGAATTTGCATAGTTAGAATTTGCATAAATGGAGAACGAAGGCACGTACATCTTTTTGTAAAAAGGAAGTAATCCTCTTTGATAGGAAATGACAAGAAATATTATTTATCCATTATCATTTTATATCCAGTGCTTAACCTTTGACTTGCTTATGTTTTTCTATTAACGATTTCACGAACTTGATGTAATCTGGTAAACTAAAAAGTCTATGAGACAGCAAGATAAATTATTTTTCGACAAAAATGTCACAAACGTTACTCCAAACGAAATCAACTAGCTCTGCATCATTGCGCTTGAATTTCGTCTCTAGAACACGCGCAATGCTTGAGACACCCTGTATGCAGGTGCTATTTTTGTTCTAGGTATGTGCGTTCGTGGTGGCTCGACGGGGACGGCGGCTTTAGCGACGTACGAGCGACGGGCTCGATAAGAGCGCACAGGTATAGTAGTTAATTATATCAATGCCCCATTAGCGTGCCAGTATACCGCGTGATTGCAATGGCTTTTTATACACGGGAGGGTTCGCCGTCGGTGCCGGCGTCGTCGGTGCTTTTTTCAGCCGGCTATATGCGCCCCGACTTGCGGGAGTGGTCCGTGCAAATACGGGCCAGTAACACGTTCGCCACCGGGAAATTAGCAATTGCCGACGTTGCCCGCGGATTTTTTATCCAATTATACGACTGCTCGGAGCATCGTGAATGCGACGGAAACGCGCGCCTCGTCTTGAACGCGGATTCATCTCGATGATCATCCCCCTCGACGATGCAACGCGTCGCAAAAAGTAGTGGAAAGAAGGACCCTCGTTGTCGATTTAATCGCGAATCGCTAATTGGCGATTACGAGTGACGCGGAGTAACGCTCACCGACGATGTTGCAGCCGCGCAACGCGGAAATGCGGTCGATAACGTTATAAATATTTCTCGTCAACTTGGGACACACGTGTCCCAACGCTGATCAGAAATTCATAATGCGCGTCGGAAGAATAAAAGTAAATAGCCTTGACACACGGAGGTACAATCGATGTGTGAAGTTGCGTGGGATATATAATCACCGATGCTCCAAGATGCGAGATTACGCCGCAATTTTATATTTATAGTTGTTATTCGCGAGATGCGAACTGGACCGGTCCGAGGTAGCCCGAGGGGCGAACCACGAATTCATCAAGCGATCCGGCATTTCAACAAACAAGCATATTGACAAATTGCACCGCGGCAATCAAAACGGGCACTCGAATATCTATCTCGTACATTGTTGCGATACACGCATTGCGCGATATTAAATCGGCAAACATTTTAGTACCAAATTTCCCAACGAGTTCGAAATCAGCTTTCGGTGAAAAATTTCGTGTTAACGTGTCGTCATGAAAACGACCTCATCAAAAATTCATCAAAAAGCTTCGACAAATTACAGCGCAGCTGAATAATATGATTTATTTCTGAAATTAATTTCTATTATATTGGGTCGTCCGGAAAGTTCGTGCCGATTTTTAATAGATGGCGTTGGAACATGTCTGAATATATCAATGTTATTGAAAACATACGATTTATATACATGTGCTTAAAGGTGACATTTCAACGCATCTTTAGGAAAAAAGTTGTTTCAGATAAATTGATTCGTGTCAGTTTTGTACTCTTTTGAAGATGGAAGAAAACAAAGAACATTTTAGACACTTGATGTTTTTCTATTACCGGAAAGGCAAAAATGCCTCACAAGCAACAAATTCGATATGTTCTGTTTACGGAGAAGGCGCTTTAGCTGAAAGAACCGTACGTAAGTGGTTCGCTAAGTTTAGAGCTGGTGAGTTTAACCTTAAAGACCAAGAACGCTCGAGCAGACCCTCTACTACTGATGATGACCAAATCAAGACACTGATCGAGAATAACCCGCGCTACACGACACGTGAATTAGCAGAGATACTGAAAATATCGAAAACCACTGTCCACGATCATGTAGTGAAGCTTGGTTACGTAAGTCGCTATGATGTATGGGTTCCGCATAATTTGGCCGAAAAAATTTAATGGATCGCATTTCCATCTGCGACTCGCTGTACAAGCGCAACGAAAACGTACCATTTTTGAAGCAATTAGTGACGGGTGACGAAAAATGGATCATTTACAACAATGTAGAACGAAAAAGATCCTGGGGTAAGCGAAATGAACCAGCATTAACCACTCCGAAAGCCGGCCTTCATCCAAAAAAAGGCATGCTCTGTGTCTGGTGGGATTGGAAAGGAATCCTATATTATGAGCTCCTACCACACAACCAAACGATAAATGCAGATAAGTACTGCTCGCAACTGGACGAATTAAAGACAGCGATTCAGGAAAAACGTCCAGAATTAGCTAATAGGAAGGGCGTCGTGTTCCATCAGGACAATGCCAGACCTCATGTTTCTTTGACTACCCGACAAAAATTGTTGGAGTTTGGCTGGGATGTGCTACCTCACCCACCGTATTCACCAGACATTGCACCTTCAGACTTTCACTTATTTAGGTCTTTGCAAAATTCTCTTAGCGGCAAGAACTTCAACTCTTTGATCGACATAAAAAACCACCTTGAGGAGTTTTTCGCCGAGAAACCTAAGAAGTTCTGGGAGAATAGAATCTTCTAGTTGTGTGAAAGATGGACAAAGGTTGTGAAACAAAACGGTGCATACATAAGTCAATAAATATTTATCGACATAAAAAAATGTTGCCTTTGAATTTTCCTTCAAAATCGGCACGAACTTTCCGGACGACCCAATATTATTGCATTTTCGGTGAAATTTAATTGAAGCTTTTATCGCTACAACGTGCGATTTGAGAAAGTCTGCCGGGAAGACGACGCTGCTTCACTGAGTGTTTCATTCAAGAGAATGTAATTCAGGAGACTCTCTCGTCAGACGAGACTCATCATTAAAATATCTTCTGTTGATGCCGTCTGATAGGCGAGAACGAGAGGCGCTCGTCATCCTATGCGAATGTTCATTTTCTTAAGGCGGTCATATGCAAATTACCGCATTACCGGAGGGTGCGGTGATGCGGACTGAAGGAGCTTCTTCTTTTTTTTCCGACACGGCGAAAACTCAGCTCCGCTCGTTGTCCCCGGCATTCGCTTAACTTTTAGACAAATTTCGACGCGGTAACCACGACGCATTACCTTAATGCGACCTAGAAAGTTCTTTTATTACCACACCGACGGCACCCAGCGCCGACACATGCATACATTATCCCTCTATTCGTATTCGGTGATTCGATGCACACCCGTTCACCTGGCAAACACACCAACACACGGGCGCTTGATCCTCTATTCATGCGCTGAATTACAAAACACGTTTCGTCGGTCCGCCGGTTTTTCCGGTCTCCCGTTGCTTTTTGCAATTTCGCGAGTGCACACGTCGCGCGCGGCTCTTTAATCTCGAAAGCCGGCTGCATTATAACGAATTAAACAATTGCGATGCTTTAATGATGAACATGCCCGAAAAGGATCCATAATATAATGACCCTACGAGTATCGAGGTGTGCGCGATAAAAATGATCAAGCGAATGACCGATGTGACAATTAATTAAAACACACACACTCTCTCTCTCTCTCTCTCTCTCTCTCTCTCTCTCTCGTCTCTATCTCGAGATAACAATCCATTATTAGACAGGGCTGAATAATTTGTGGAAAACTTGTCGCAGTTCTCTCCGAGCTTTTCGGATTGAGGTATCATTAGAAATTCAGATACTGGATCGAAACGAAGAAATGTTCAATTAACAGTAGTTAAAATAATTATACGATTATAAAATATGTACCTAACACCAGAATGCGCTTGTAAATGTATCCATTAATTAGAGCTGTCAATTTAATAATGCACCCTCAGAAAGGATTTCTGATAACAAGACGAAAAATATTCTTGACTAATTTAATCGTATTACAAGTATAAAAAATATGAAAATAAAACAATTTTTAATTTAAATCAGTAATTTCTATTCTTCTCTCTCGAATTAAATAACATTGTCTTACTGTCTCGAGACAAGAGTAACATTTATGCTTATATATTCTTGTATGTAGAATAATTTGATATTAGCGCCACTTTATAGTAGGCTTTGTCCATGTCGACGCATCATTTTCTCACAGTCGCTCGTCGACTCGGCGCCGTCCTTTATTCGGATAAAACGGCCAATATTTATGCGTTGCAATCGAAAATCGGGAAAGTGTTTCTGTTATTTGCAATGAATAAGTGCAATGTAAGTAAGTATATACAATATACTTACTCGAGAAATAAGATTCGAGATAAGACATTTCCATATCTTTTGCACTTATTCATTGTAAATAACAGAAACACTTTCCCGATTTTCGATTGCAACACATAAATATTGGCCGTTTTGTGCAGATTCTACAAATTCTCTTAGAAGAATAGAATAAGATGTCTTTTAGATCCCACAATATTGTGAAATCAAGAATATTTTGAATTTGCTAGAAATTTGTATCTAAATCCTTCTGAGAAAATGAATGAGACAGCACGAAGATTATTTAAATCTAGATTTTCGAATTTTCTATTGAAGATTAAAATATGCTTCTTTTCAATAATAAATATGATTGTCGCTATAGCGATCTTATTTTATGATAGATTAAAGAGTAATAGCATTAAGTCCAGAAATCGTTTCTGTGGGTGTGTCATTTGCAGAACGCAAATATCTATTGCAAACTCATATCTATTTCCAACCACCAATCAATAGCCACGGTTATACGATATGATTAATCGTCATCGTACATGCATAAAGAGCAGCGTGGGTCGCGCTCACGCGACACTCGCTCCGCGGCCTCGCAATCCGCTCGGCTCCGTCGAGAGCTCTTTCTCCTTTAAATTCGTGCACCCGCGCAAGATGCTATTGTACTTTCGTTACCGATAGTTAGCCCTGGAATGCAGCCCCTCGACCTCGGTGCCTCAAGTATTCCGAACGTGTGGAGGCTTTTCGCACGCGCGGGCGAACGCCGCGCCGGCGAATGGACGATCAAGGACGCAGACGTTAGTCGTCGAGGGTGATGTCCTCGCCATTGATTGAAGCAGCCCTGGCCGCGCTCTTGTCAAGGTTCCGGCATGCAGATACACGCCACGATTGCGGGTTACGTCGCGGCCCGGCCGTTCCTCGTCGATAATACTTTTAAATCCTCACCTGTCGTCGCGTTGTTAAATTGATGCAATCGAATCGCGCGAGAGCCCTCGTCTCTCTCTCTCTCTCTCTCTCTCTCTCTCATATTTCGATCGTTACCAATAAATCTAGATGCAGCTTGAAGATGGATGCTCGTACGTTTCGAAATATCGTAATTGTATTGTCGATGAGGAATCATGTGGCTGCGCGGGAAATATAATAAATTTTTACCTGACTGCTCATCCGTCCGGCTGTTTGCGCTAAATGCAGATATCTGTTTCGTTACTTGTTATCTGATGTGGGGAAATCAAGCGGAGGGAACAGATAGAGTGGTTGCTTCTGATCGGCGAGGCGTGCCTACTGGACTGTCTGACGTTTCCTTTGAAATGTCGTTTCATTTCCTGCCCATCGGCACCGATGCCCATCATCGCGACAGACAGCAGGATGGACGTCGGATCGAGATCGCGACTTTTACGAATGTACGACATAGAGGTCCCACTTGTTTTTATGAACTTTGACATCGATGATGATGCGAACCCGTCTTTTTAGCTGTACTTTTCGAGTACTCCGGCATTCGGTGTGCCGAAAGTAGGGACACGATATATCAAAGATGAAACTCGCGAACTGCTCGGAAACGTAGAAGTGTGCCTCATTAAAAAAAGTCTCACGATCAATGTGACCGAATACTTGATTCGACTACTGATTACTTCAAATTGACTGGTGCTTGCCAAAGTATCTTTTAATGAATCGGAGTGCTCCAGGGGGGAGATCCTCATCTTAGTCGTTAGTCACATTCTACTTTCATTCCTGTCGCTTCAGCTGGGAGATCACGCGACGATTATCGCGCGGCCGGCTCTTTTCGCTCGGGCTTCATCGAATCGCGCTTATCGGGGCGTCTCGATCTTCGTCATTACTCGGGCAAGCCGCTCGGCGTGCCTCTGGGTCGACGTTTTTAATGCCACCGGCAATGCCGAGGCACCTGGCTCCGGATACAAATTTGATGGCCGAGACGTCTCCCAACACGATCTCGCATCGATTGTTGGCCGACAATCCGCCGTACGTCCGCGCGTTCAGCGCGACGTTATGGACGTGGGCCGTGCGCGGCTCGGTTGACCGAGTTTGCGTCGGTGTTGGAGGTCCCATTGATTTCCTGGCCCATGTCAAGGCTGCACGCGAGAAACCCCCGTTCTCCTTCGACAATCCACAACCTCCGGCAACCCCCTTCGACCTCCCGCTTTGACTGCTACCTTCTCGCCTTGCCGGCTCCGCGCGCTCCGACGTCTTCGCTCGTCTTCGGCGTGCGGCGTGTTGCATCGCAAACTGGTCGAGCCTTCCCTCGAGTCGCGTCGCACAGTGGGACAAAATCCTGAAAAGCTGGCCAAAACCTTAATTGTACATAGATTCGAGAAAAAATTGGTATACATAAGGTTTCGAGGTCGCTGATTACAAATCCGAAGTCAAAAATACTGTAAACAAAATGGCGGATCCAATATGGAGGACGCATTTATGAAAAATGTTAGATTTTTGAAAAAATTGGCTATTTATTTTAAAATAGGTTTTAAATATGGATAAAAATCGGTATTAAGAATTATTAATGAAATTACTTTACATCAGAATTGAAATTCATCGTTACAAACAATTGTTAATAAAATTAATATATGTCAGAATCGGAATTCATGTCAGAATTATAATCAATTTCTGAATCGCTGTCGTTCGCTGGGCCAGGTGTCGTTCCGGTTGTAAAAGATACTGTAGAAGGGAGTAATAGCTCTACAGCTTCCCGACATAAACTCTTTAGTTTTTTCTGCGGTAATTTTCTGAGACTGGAAATATATGGATCAGAAGTTATTAAAAGCCGATTAAAAGTATCTTCCAGTGTTTTGACTCTCGAACACTTTCGTGAGAAATCGCGACAATATATACCGAACGTCCACTTTTTTCGGAGATACTTCTTTCTAAGTGTTCTATTAAAACAGAGAATTCCTCTTTCAAATGCTTTTTTATAATTAAAAAAACTTCTTCTCTGGTATACTGTAATTGTTCATCAGCAGATGCTGTAAAATAAATAAAGTACAAACTAATTCATTAAATATTTTGGAACTGCGCCTGCATTGTTTTCACGTCAGATTGGAAGTTAAAATAAATAAAATAAGGTTATGTTGGTTAGATTAAGTATTACAAATTATTACAGCCGAATGGGCAGCTACGGGCAGCTAGTTCTTGTGAATTTCGTAAGATAACAGATTGAACTAAAGCCCAAAATTTTGATCTTCGCGGGATATGGCGGGATATGTAACTTTTCCTCTAGTTGAAAATAGAAGTTCTTACAATTATATCGTTTTCATAACCGCTTCGAATCATATCTTATTTCAACACGATAAAAATTAAATTTAGCTTCCATGAGTGTAAAAATATATTCTATTTACCTCTAGGAAACATCTCCATGACGTTGAATTAAATTGAATATTTCCTTTCCAAGTTATTCACGTTCTTTGTAACACGTTATTTTGTGCGATGTTTTCGTGCGATGCGTGACACTAGACGCAGGTTAACTTTGAACTGAATACACAGACGCAGGTATGAGAGTAGGCCTTTTTCACCTATAGAATTTAATGCACCAATCATCTCTCTACATCTTCCACCATTCAAAATTCTCGGAATCAAAATTTCATTTTTGTGGTTTTGGCCAGCTTTTCGGGATTTTGTCCCACTGTGCGTCGTCCTCGCGTCGTCCATCACTCTGATCGACCATCCCGGAGAAGAGAGCTTTCAGCCTCGATGGATCTCCTCGCGAACATGCGTGCGTGACGATTATCGCGGACGACGGATGAGCAACGCAATGATAGATTGCGAAAGTCTTCGAACTACATTTCATGTATTGCGTACGTGAGCTTCAGATGACGGATTCCGTTCCTGTTAATCGCAAAGCTCGAACTTTCTATGTTTTTTATGTTCCCAGCTGTGATCTCGTGAAGTGGCACGTATTCGCGCGCGTGTGTCGAAATAGTTAATTGCAGCCCGCATCTTTCTGTCGCGGCTGGAAATTTGAGCCGTCGAGCATTTATTTGCTAGAGCTGCGAGAGAGCCCGTATGAGCGGGGAGTGTCTTCTCCGTCCAATTCGCGTGCGGATTTGCCGCTCCACCTAGCAGATGCAGCACCTGACATCGGTTATAACGTTTCCTCACCGTATCTCGTATTCTTGACTGTTTTTTTCCATTCATCCTTGAATGTTGATCGATTCCCGTTGAATATCTCCACGATGCACCCTACGTATCTTTCCATTCATTTATAAATAATTCGATTGACTTTGACCACTCGCATGCACGTGGCCGCATATACAGGGTGTCCCGGGTTTTAACCGACAAACTGCGGGAGCATATTCTACTAGTGGAAATAAGAAAAAATTCTTATATCGAGTTTGCTTAGAAATGCTTTATTACAAAGTTATAAACCAATATTGAAAAGAAATATCAGATAAGTAACAACGGAACATAGTGTAGAATTTGGAAGGTCGAAGATGTTTATGTTACGTGTATTCACATGTATTCATGTTCACTATGTTGAAACGATTCAGTATGATTGTTACTTTCACAACAGTAGCCGTTAGATTTCAATCGTCGTGTCAACTAGCAATTACTATCAGAATGCCAAAAGCGTTTTCAAATGAGGAATACACCGATATTCATTTCGTGTACGGATTCTGTGACGGAAATGCACGAGCTGCCGTACGAGAGTATCAACGTAGATTTCCTAACAGGAGAGTACCAGATAGATTTAAAGCAACGAATTACTAATTCAGTTACTGAGATGCAACAAAATTTTCAGGAATGTCGTACCGTAACAAATTCTGTACTACGTCGATGTCTAGCTTGTATCGATGTGCAAGGACAACATTTTGAAATGCGTCACTAAATCACTGCGTAGATAATTTTTATTTTTGTGAAAAAATCCGTTGTTACTTATCTCATATTTCTTTTCAATATTGGTTTATAACTTTGTAATAAAGCATTTCTAAGCAAACTCGATATAAGAATTTTTTCTTATTTCCACTAGTAGAATATGCTCCCGCAGTTTGTCGGTTAAAACCCGGGACACCCTGTATATAGATACATCTCCTGATCATTCACTCTCGGAAAAGTACTTTCAAAGTATCGCCGTCGACTCATGTCTTATGTATCTGTCATCGATATTCTGACTTGATACGTTCATTTATCGCGTTATAGTCCCGTATTTTTACATCCCGCGAAATGCGGCGACAATATAGAATATAAAGAACGTAGTTGTTCATATTCACCTCTCATATATATTTTTATATTATTCCGATTTTTACACTTTTACCGCATACCCTTTACCATTCACATTCCAATATCGATATCATATTTTACTCCACAGTCAACCGTAACACTTATCAATATCTCCCCCTTCACTGACATCAATGGCCTCACGTCGAGGCGCCCAACTCTGCGTGAGAGATGGTGGCTTTTTTTAACAACGACGAATAAATTTCTTATGTCGCACGATTTCGGGCTCCGTCTGCGAACGTATCGTCGAGCAAATCGTAATTCATCCGCGGCCGTGGCGCGGCCACGGGCAACGTAATAATTTGGTTTATTACATTCGCGTTGCGTGGCAGAATCTCCATTATTATTCGGCGAGTGGTAATTTTGAAAGTAATTTGAAAGCACGGCGACTGTCACGGCACGCTCGTGGATTTCCAGCGTCGTGGCGTCGTGTTAGATCACCGAGCGAGCGAGCGAGGGGGTAGGACGCGCGTGGGGGATGCGGAACGACCGCATATTAATCGTGACACTCGGCGCACGAATTTACGAGCGCAAAAGCAGCGAGCTAAAATCCCGAAGCGGACAGAAAAGTCTCCGTATCGCGTGACCGCTCGACCCTCCTCCCCATCGCGGTTACTGTCCAAGTACTTAAACTCGGGCACTAATAACTCCGACCGGCACGTTTCCAGTATCATTGCGATACTCGCGACGAGAGTACACGCTGTACACGAGATATACTCGCTGCTCGCGAGTCGACGTGGACAAGCGGGAACAAGTTATCAAAAATCGGACTTCCGCGATGCATTTCCGCATGGACTCGATTGCGCGGGTACGTTCGCAGGCGCGTTCTTCAACGTTGAAGAATACGTAAAGCCGTGCAAAGTTTCTTCGAAGGCCGAGCGTGCCGTTCCGCGTCCATTATTACGCAAAAGCTTCAAGTTTACGACAGTACATAATAGGAAGAACCTTTTGATGTGTTTAGATAAACGCCGTAAAACATCGCGGGCTATAAAGTCGGAATGATGTACATCCGTCGCGCTCATGTGTTTTTAACGATGAATATATGTTACGACTCGTATCATTAAAAATAAAAACCGAGACGAATATATATTACAGTCCAAGAATAAAGAAATTATCCCGAAATGCAGAAAGTGCAGATCGTCTCTCTCGCCACGTAATCCTACGTTTACGAGCAAATTATTATTAATACTTCTCGCGTTAATAAGGAGTATCATTAATTAAGACTGTGAAATTTGCATAAGAGCAGAAGAGAATCTAGTCACAGAGTATATCGTCGAGCTAACTGAGGCCGAACGAGAGTGGAATGGATGAAATCGTTAGTATCGGAGGCTACGGTTTCCGGCATCGCGGTATATGACACTCGACGTGCCAGTGGTGAAGCACGAGGAACAGTCAGCCGGCTGAATACTCGCGGCGCGGCACAGCCGGATATTACAGTTACCGAAGAATATTCGATTTGCAGCTAACTAGACGGGCTCGCTCGTCGATCCGGATGCCGTCCTCTCGTGTCTTCGTTCGCGCCACTCCGATTAAGTTCGAACTCACTACCGGAAATACGGTTTTGTTGCGTCATGCGCGCGTGCCTGAGATCTCTCTAAACGTCGTCGCATCATATCGCAGAAATATAGCGCGGGTCGTGAAGCGACGTGTCGGAAATAACGCTCGTCTGGCGAACGTGAGAGCGAACCTGCGCGGTTGTGTCATAAAATTTAGCGATCATGCTTTTATGAATCCGTCGACAATGTTTGAGCGATAAAAGCGCGACGGTTTTCAGCCGTATTCCAAGATCAATGATAAATTTCATTGCCCGGAGCTTCGCGAGCGTTTATTGCGAGATGCGTGCCTCTTTCCCCTTTCTGAGGTATAATCAAACCGCCGCTTTTGTTCTAAGCGCGCGAAATGTAAAGGAATGCGAAAGAATGCAAGTAAATGGAACGGCGCGGCGATCGCGACGTGTGAATCGTGACGTAAATTGTTCAAGTTTGCACGCGCGACTCGGTACTGTTTCATCAATCACCCGCGTAAGCGCGCATTAATAATCGCCTGGCTATTAAATATGCATTGGTTGTTTGCGAACGAGGCGTTGTTCCCTCCCCGGCACTCGTCTCTCGCTATTCCACTGCGCTCGATTTCTGTCAACCTTTATATGCCAGCTGCCAGTCACTAATTGTTCACGTAAAATGCTTTGTTTTTGAAATTAGGACATGGTAACTATCGATCTTTCGCGTTGCCTGCATCATCGATTCGCATCAATGCGCATCGTACGTGTAATACGAAGAACGTGCGTTCTTTACACCCACAGAAAGATTTCTGGACTTAATGCTATTACTCTTTAATCTATCATAAAATAAGATCGCTATAGCGACAATCATATTTATTATTGAAAAGAAGCATATTTTAATCTTCAATAGAAAATTCGAAAATCTAGATTTAAATAATCTTCGTGCTGTCTCATTCATTTTCTCAGAAGGATTTAGATACAAATTTGTAGCAAGTTCAAAATATTCTTGATTTCACAATATTGTGGGATCTAAAAGACATCTTATTCTATTCTTCTAAGAGAATTTGTAGAATCTGCACAAAACGGCCAATATTTATGTGTTGCAATCGAAAATCGGGAAAGTGTTTCTGTTATTTACAATGAATAAGTGCAAAAGATATGGAAATGTCTTATCTCGAATCTTATTTCTCGAGTAAGTATATTGTATATACTTACTTACATTGCACTTATTCATTGTAAATAACAGAAACACTTTCCCGATTTTCGATTGCAACACAGAAATATTGGCCGTTTTATCCGAATAAAGGACGGCGCCGAGTCGACGAGCGACTGTGAGAAAATGACGCGTCGACATCGACAAAGCCTACTATAAAGTGGCGCTAATATCAAATTATTCTACATACAAGAATATATAAGGATAAATTTGTATATGTTACTCTTGTCTCGAGACAGTAAGACAATCTTATTTAATTCGAGAGAGAAGAATAGAAATTACTGATTTAAATAAAAAATTGTTTTATTTTCATATTTTTTATACTTGTAATACGATTAAATTAGTCAAGAATATTTTTCGTCTTGTTATCAGAAATCCTTTCTGAGGGTGTAGTAAAATGGAGCTCGAGCTGAATCTTTTTTTATCGTCGCATTACGCGAGTGTATTTCTAGTTAACATTTCGCTGTTTGTATTGCAGCTCTCATGCGGAATCCATCCATCTGCTTCTTATGACGTTACAGCAATTATTTGTCGTTTAATAATTATGCTCGGCGTGCCGGAAGTGCAGTTCCACGGTCGATATGACTTCCCCTAATCGTCCGAGCAGCAGCGCGCAAAATTCAGCAGTTAGTGCCAGACTTGTGCCTCATATTAAGATACATGGTAGCGGTCCAAGAGCGGCAATGCATTTAAAGCTCCATTACGCGAACGCAAAACGCCAGACACCCGCGGTACGTGGCCGCGAGCAAGATAAATCTTTTTTGACCGGAACGGTAATGGAAAAACACTCGGTGGCATCGGTGACTGTTATCCTGCTAACCGAACTGGTGGAGTTGCCAAACGCGGGGTTGCATAGGTCGGGCTAGCAGATATACGAAGGAAAACAACCATCCGTTTGGTCGCAAAAGTACCGCGCGCCGCGCGAGAAAATAGGTCACTCGGCACCGAATGATTTGCCGCGCGATTTCGTGTTTCCGATCCGCACGATTGGTGGGCGATGCTCCTGCGACGAAAACACGACAATTCCCCGACCGGATGATAATCCACGGCGCTTTCAATTCCGGAAACTTGCCAAGGGATCCTCTCCGTCCGAGATCTCAGGGATCGATAAGCGGCGCCCTCATCAGAATCCTTGAACAAATCCGTCGAATATTCTCGACAACAATTTTCAATCGGAATCGCGATCTCGACTCTTAGCGTTTCTCTCCGATATCGATCGGAATGGAGCTAAATTTATGGTATGATAACTAAGCCTGTCGATTTCCAAATGAAAAATGTATGACGTCGAAAATGAAGATGTAGAAACGTGAGGGACTTATTTTTCACAGAATTTAAACCTTCCAAGAAAATCGCTAAAAGAATTCTCGTCTATCTATGAGCTGCAAAATAGCCATCGTTCGATATCTGGAATCTTCAGCTTCGAGTGACGGGACTGTCTTGGGGATGGTGGAAAACTTCGATGAAGATGGCGCGAGGTAATTGGGATTGCGGATTCGAGCTCAATCCGGGTGACCGAGAGAGGCGAAAAAAGTTCTCGCCGTCTCGTGAAGGGAGAAGGGGCCCGGTGCGCGCCACCCCGATCCAAGAGTGGGCGCGAGGGTGGCGGCGTAGGAGGATTTGGAGCTCTGCCACGTCCGGAGCACCCTCCTGCTCGAGGGCTCTACTGCGATCACCGATACCACACTACAGTACCTGCGCGGTTGGTACTCGTAGAGGTTTGGAAGAGGCCCAGAGAGAAGCGCGGCCCTCTCGAGGAGGAAACAGGTGGGACGACTGGGGCTACGCGCGCCGGAAGAGCGTAAATATTGATAATCCCTCCGGCTACGTGTAACTACTCGTTTACCACCCTCGCCCGAATATGATGGCGCCGCAAACTGAAGCTGTCTCGGGATTGGCCGTTCCGTTGCAGCCGCGAAACATCGTTCGACATTTTTCAGGGGGATTATCGCGTGAGATTTATGGGGACGTTTGGAAGAAGCGGAAAATTTCACGCGAAGCAGAAGCGTTCCCGCGCAGAACCGTGGTGTGCCGAGTAGGTAAATCTCGTTAGACATAGGCGGAACGCCGATAATGCTGGCGTTGGTCAATGTCACTGGCTATAAGTCGCCTGCATTCTCTTCTACAGTGATAAAAGTTAAACTTGCGTTTCTTCAGTCGCCGTTTTTCATTATTCACGATTCTATATTCGTGGCCAGCGGTGGAACATAAATGCCGCAAGATTGTGTGTGGGAAGCCTTTGCTGTCTGACCTCGAAGAAACGAAGACCGACTTCTTCCATCGCTTATTGCAACATCTCAGACAAGAGAAATGCACGTACAACTTGTCGTTACATTAAGTATAGTTTTCATTCAGATAGTTATAGCCGCTACGTGTGACTGTAATTCACCATATGGGAAACGCATTATTATAAACTAGCAGATGTGTGTCCACGCTGAAACGAATTCTCTGCATAATTTATAGGGAAGCACTCTGAATAAATTGAGAGAAAGTGCGCTTGCCACATTATTATTCAAATTATTATTCTTGTCCGCGTTCACGTAAAAACCATAAAAATAACATCAATCAAACCGACTGATCGATCGCTATCTCTCTCTCGATTGCCTTCTATCTAGGAAACGCGTGATTATACGTTTCGTGCACGTATTTCGTCGGAAATGCACAGGTTGAAAAAACGTGACTGGCCGCGCGAGAGTTCAGTGGAAAAGGACGTTACTGCACAGCCAGGGAAAGAGTCCGAGCGAACGCAGCCGTGTTAGCCGCGGCCAGCACACAGCGCGTCGAACGTTTCGTGCAAAGTGATCGATAGCGCGCTGGCTCGCGCTGCAGAAACCTTTGTCGGCTACATTTGCGGATTATTAATACGTGCCACTGGTGAATCGCGATCAACGGATGGGCGAGCGTAGCCAATTCCAGCGGCGACATTGTTTGCGCTTTGTTACCGGCGCTCGCGTCTGCCTCCGTTCTTTCTGCTCGCGTTCTTTCTTCATCGTTCCGTTTCTGCTTGTCGCGTGCAACGTACGTGTGTGCTTTTTTTAATCGACCCGATAAGTCTCGTGTGTATTTTAAATGTTTCCATTAATTGCCGCGAGGAAGAAGGAACGTAAAGCGCTTGGAAAAATCGCCGTGCTGATAAACGCGATTTGACGGCGATTTTATAATTAATGGTATATACGATCGCGTTGCTGCATTTAAATTGCAATTGTTGAAATTGCACGTTTTTTTAATAAAATACGAGAAAGGGTAAGCTCGTTTCTTTATATAATATTATACGTAACTGTTTTTCGTCTTGCAAGACTCTCTTAAATTATTAGTTGCTTCTCGAGGTCAACAAACATTATTATACTATGGTATAATAACGATACTGAAATTTCGTCGCAACAGTTAAAAATTAACGCTCAAATGAAAGATTAATGCATCGTATCGGAATTGTCGATCGATGACTATCGATCGCAGAAGCGTAGCGTACACAATCAATGCCGGCGCGGCGCGATGTTACGCTTATTAAAACGCAAAGAGCTTCCTTATCATCGCCTTGGCGGCACGAGGGATGCGTCATTGTGATCATGGAAAGAGCTTGCGCGCGTGGTGGTGCGGATACACACTAGGACATGCAACGTGGCTGCATGCATCCGCTCATTTACGTGCAATCACGAAGGTGCATCCAGACGGCGGAGAGAGAGCTTCGCGCCGCTCTCATTGTGAGCGTTATGTCAAAGGCTAAACCTATCTTGTTTGCACTCGATGGTAGGCAGCGGGCGGGTTGACGTCAAACACGATCGCGTAATAAAACTTCGTTGTTCCCATCGAGGTGTCATAATGAGTGACGCGTATCGCTACGAGGATGTCATTTGCCGTCCCCATTTGCCCAACGTAATATTTTTTCAACATTAAAACGCAACGGAATAATTTATGCGTCTCGCCGAAGAGTGTTCACGCCGCGCGTGCGATTATCGCGAAAGGGAGTTTTTATATGATGCTATTTTTATGGAAAATAAAAAACACATGCGTCATTCGGGGTAAAGCGTCGATGATTGGGTCTCCTATCGCTGCGTGTGCTCGTAATACTAATATTTTTAATAGGAATAATGCAAAGAACGTTCGAAATCTCGACTAGACATGCTGTTTTATGATATTTTGCGCGGGAACGCGCGAGCTTAAGGGGGGAGCCTGCTTTAGAACGCTGAAAATAAGGTATATTTTACGAATTGTTTTTGGAGAAACTATACAGCGGATCATTATAAAACTTTGATGCATTTATTAGTACATGTTTAAAGATAAAAAAAATTATTTTTTTATTTGAATATATCGCTTGTAGAGGTCGTCCTGGAGAAATCTTAGTGCAGCCGCGTCGCCGGCATTGCAAATTGCTGAGCATTCTCCTGCCTCCAAATTTCGTCTAAACTGAAAAATTGAAATATGTTCTCGTTATTTATGAATTCCCATCGTCGATGAACCAAAGAGAGAAGAAAAAAGTTGAAAAGTGCCAAAATGGTGGAGCTTAGAACACAAAAGTACGATTTTTAGGCAAAGTTTTTGAACTTTTTCATGCAAAAATAATTGTTTAACTTAATGTTTTTATGAATATTAAAGGTTCATCGACGATGGGAATTCATAAATAACGAGAAAATATTTCAATTTTTCAGTTTGGATGAAATTTGGAGGCAGGAGAATGCTCACGAATTTACAATGCCGGCTGCACTAAGATGCCTCCAGGACGACCTCTACAGGCGATATATTCAAATCAAAAAATAATTTTTTTATCTTTAAACATGTACTAATAAATGCATCAAAGTTTTATAATGATCCGCTGTATAGTTTCTCCAAAAACAATTCGTAAAATTATACCTTATTTTCAACGTTCTAAAGCAGGCTCCCCCCTTAATCAAGTATTCTGCAAATTAATTATCTCCACGAAAGTTTTGACGATGTACATTCCTTACAACTTATTTAAAGTGTCTCCTTTCTCGACGTCGCCTTACCTAACTCCAGATACAACTAGAAATAAGATAGTAAATTCTTCTGAAGTATCGCCACCCCGTAAGCGAGCCCGTGACAGAGATACAAAATCTTCTTACTGTTTCTTCAAAGCTTTGGATACGCCCACATGAATTATTCCGCTCCCAATCGCTTCAAGCGTTTCCGGACGCGGAGAAGCAGCTAAATCGCTACCGGAGATCGCTAGCGCGCGATAAATCCGCAAGGCTCGGCGACTGCGAGGAACGCGTCAACAGCTCGCTGTGACATCTCGCAGAATCCCGTTTCCTAATATCACTGATATCCGCAGCGCGTGTATTTAAAGACGAGCTATCAATGAAACGTCACGACAATTCCCGACAAGTTGCGCGCTCTCAGCAGGCGCTCAATCAATTCCCATCCAAGATTAAAACCTCAAAAGTGACCGCTCTGTCACCCCTCACCTTACTACCCCTCTACGTCTACGCAATTGCAAGGATAATGGGATGATTGACTTACGCGGCGTATGCGAACGGAGCACGTTGCGTGGCGGGCAGCAGCACGACCGTGGCCGCGAGGAGGACGAAGCTCCAGCATGCTGCGCGAAGGGACCCCATGTTTGTCGTTCAACCCCGTAGAGTGTCGCCGCGTCGCTGTTCCGCTCTTGAAGGTGGTGGAGCGTACCGCGATCACCGCGGACGCCCGGCGTCGAGGCGACGACGACGACGACGAGGCCGAGGATGGCGACGAAGGGAAACGTCGACAGCTGTCCCGAGGCGTTGCTGCCTGGCGCGTTGACCCGGCGCCTCTCTGCGTGTCGTCCGCGTCTCACCCTCCCTCCCTCCCTCCCGCCCGCCCCGCCCTCCTACCCCCGTCTTGCTTCCTCTTCGGGCTCCTCTCCGTGGGCTGCTCCTCTGAATCTCCGCTCTTCCACGAGCTCTTCTCTCCCTCTCTGTCTCGATTTTTCTCGAACCTTCGACTCACCCCCCCGGCTCCCCGTCACTGTATCACTGTACGTATCACGACTCGTCCCCCTCGTGAACACTCGTGAGTGACGGCGCGGAGATCGGTGGTCGCGGTAATAAAATCGCGGCACTCGACTGTACGCGCGGCTGATCCTTCAACCGCGAGCGCGCTCCAGACGCCTCGCGGAGCGCGCACTCGCCTCGCGACGTCGAGATCACAACCGAGAGTCTTCGCTCCCTCGCGCGATGAACGGCGGCGCGAGAGCGTAACTTTGCGAGGACACCCTTCGGGAGGTTACCGCGAGCTCCCGTGTTTCTCGTCTCTCCCTCGGCTCCCTCGGCGCCGAACTCCGGCCCGCTGCGTTCTCGGGGATGGTAGAGGCACCGCGATGACACTCGGGGCGGGGGATGACGGGCCGTCGACGGAGGAGGGAGACTAGCAGCGATGAGGTCCTCTTCCTGGAGGTTGCGCGCCTCCTTCGTCCCGCGTCCTAGAGTGCCCGAGTCTCCTGATCGCCGGCGGTGCCCTGCCACGAGCTCCGCTTCCGCAGGATCCTGCCTCTCGCGATGGACATTTTCCCGTTTCTGCTCCTGTCACGTCTCACTCGGTGGTTTGCTCTCGCCGCTCTGCTCTCTCACCCTCTCACTGTCTCTCTCTCTCTCTCTCGCTCGCTCTCTTCTCGCGGGGACACTCGGTCAGCACCCGCGGTACACCGCTACGCGCTCGGGAGTGGCGGCTCTCGCGTCTAGCCCGGCCGTTTCAGCGCGCACGCGCAATTCCTTCCTTCCTGCCTACCTGTCTACCCACTCTTCATCCCTCTCTCACCCTCGCCACCCGAGGTCTCCCACTCTCTCGCGCGACCACCCCAACCTGCGCTCGCCCCGTCGAGCCGACGACTACCACCGTCGCCTGCCTGCGCTCGCTGTCATCCTGACTGCCTGATTGTTTCATGAACTTAGTAGTTTTCGTCACCCTATTCCTCCTCTTGCCTTCCAACCCCTTCAACCCCCTTGGATCTGATCTCACTGCTGGATACATGCTCACGGGCAATAGAAATTTTATTAATTGGTCATTTCTCCTCTGTTCGGCTTTTTTTTTAATGAAATTATTACCGGATCCGCGAAGCGTTAAGGAGTTTCCACAATGGTGATCTCGATGTTTCCTCGAGGAGATGCGAGAGGGTCTACTGTGAAATTCCGTAAGATTACATAATTGGTACGCATAAGTACGGGCATTTACAGCCGGTAGACGTGTAGCCTAATCGAAATAATGGCCATTGTGATTCTGCGAGTGTTGGCGGCGCATTACAGAGACGCTAGCTAAGATACTTCAATTATGCGATTGCCGGGCGTCTATCGTTACTTCGCTCTTGATTGTCTCGTGAACTTGGTGATTTTCATCTGCCTCTTCCTTCCATTCTCGCTAGTGCACGTATATTTATGCACGGCAGGAACATATTCGCAGCATCGTCCCTCGGTAGATTGCGGGCTGCGTTACAAAGCGCGAACTCGTTGGCGCGATAATTGAGCTGCTGCCAATTCGGCACACCGTGGAATGCAAATTTCGGATCTTAATAGAATTACGTAATTGTTACACGCGCGTTACGTTGACTGAAACGACGCTACCCGTTACGAAATTCCGATTAACGTACGGAGAAGTTTCAACCGTTTGATTGCTGGATTTAATAACGGCTCCTTCGCACACGATAACGTATACGTTATATCCTCTCCTCTCTCCCTCTCCCTCTTTGTCACTCTCAAACAATCGCTCGCAAGACTAAATCAGTCCGCGTCCGTCTCTCATCCTTCTGATTAACCCGCCCACACCTCGAGACGCGAGACGGCGACGATTATCGTCGTGTCTGGATCGTCTGTCTCCCCGTCGGCGATCCGGCCGCTCGATTTAATAGTTTTCGTTGTCCCGCGGTTAATTAAGCCGTCGCATATTGACGCCGCCGCCGCGCTGCACGCATCTCCCTGACCGGCATTTCGCATCGAGTGGTCGCGTTTTCCATCGCGTTCCCATCGCGTCTCCCGCCCGCTTTTCATTCATTCATTTTCTCGTGGTAACGCGTCATCCATTTCTCCTCGCTCGCTTTGCAGCATAGAATCCAACTTGGCAGCCGCGAGAAGCGTATCGATACGTTATTCCTGCGATTTCGCATGCGGATTTTTTCAAAACGCTGCACAGTGAGCTAGAATCGAAAAAAGCTGGCCAAAAGTCGAATTTTTTCAACTCTTGGAAATCTGTGCATTTCGACCTTTTTTGATTCATGGATATCAGTATTTTCAAAAATGTGAATGGAGTTTCGTAGGAAAAATTTCCTTCCCATTAATCAACAATTAATAGGAGGTAACGCGTTAATGTTCCGAAAAACGAATTATGAATGAGTATAGGCTATAGCTTACATTCTTGTACGCGGATGCAAGTAATTTTGCTTTTTACTCTATAAATAGAATTGAAACTCTTTTCCCAAACAGTTATAACCATTAAAAATGTTTGTTCCTCAATTTGTGTTAATCTAAGTTTTTGGTTTCTTAAAATATAAGAAAGAAGTAAAGTTCAATATCATTTTTTTTAAATAGCTGTAAAGGGCTGTTTGGGATTCTTGTTTTATCATCTTGTGTAGGGTTCAAACTAAGTATTTCCGTTTGAATTGTGCACACCAACGCACACCTTTGCGTTATATACAGGATGTTTCATTTTAATTTTCATATCGTAATAACTCGAAAATTTGGCGTTTTGGTAAAAAATGTTTGAAATGAAAGTTGTAGGTTTTTAAGTGAAGCATTACATAGCAATACCAGTATGACCTTGATAGTGTTGTCAAGATCACGTACAAATCACCGTGAAATTTGTTAATGCCGCGAAACGTACGACGCGGCGCGGTAGCGACTGTAACTTTCAAGCTTCATAACTTCGAAGTATTTAACGGATAAATACTTTGTTATAGTGTTCTGAAAAGCTCTTGAGGTAAGCTACAAAAATATCTAATGAAAACTGGAGGTTCCCATTTAAAAAATTCAAGGTGACCTTTGCGTGACCTTGGCAACGCTATTCAAGGTGATACTAGTATTATTATCTAATACCTGATTTAAAACCCTATAACTTTTATTTGAAACATTTTTTTCTAAAACGTCATGTTTTCGAGTTATTACTTTTGGCCAGCTTTTTTCGAGTTTAGCCCACTGTGCGCTGGGAATGCACGCCGTCGAGCGTGAAAGAGCGGAGGGAGCATCAAAAGACGTTCCATTTGCAGATGCAGGCGGCCCGCCGCGCCGCTGCTGCTGCCGTGAAAAATATCCGACCGCGAGCAACCCTCTCGTCGCAACCCTACCCGGGAAACCTGCTCGCGCTTTCAAACGCGCGGCAGGTGCGGACGTCAAAGGACGCGGACACGACGAGGTACTTTTACGCTACGTACGTAATAACGAGACGCGCGCGATATTGGGACGGCGGTCCTCCGGCGACCATCCGGCCGGAGGTAACGCGGATCGTAACGCGAAGCGACGAGTGCACGTCCTTTCCACCCGCGCGACTTTGAATCGAACTCGAGAGTTTAAGCGAGGGGTGAACCTTGAATACGCAGTACACACGTGAGTTCGCGCCCTCCAACGAGCCGAGCGATGCGTGCGTATACGGGGTGTCTCGCGAGCAACATGTGCTTTATTTTGTAATTAAAAAATCTGCTAAAATGCCTCATAAATGTTTCAGTATCGTGGCGTTATAAGAAATGAAAAATGATTCGATAGTATCGAGAGGCAAGCTCTCGAAAATGCAAGTACACGTCGCGAGACGTTGCTTCGGCTTCGAAATATTTAATGCTGGATGTTAAAAAGTATTCGATAATTAGACACTGGAAAAAGCAGGATGCTTCCGACGAACGCGAGAATATATTGCATAAAGTTTGCGAGTTTTGGAACACCCTGTCTATGCGGGACGCCGGGGCAACCGAGCGAGTGGCGCGACGACGAGGGTGAATTTTATGCGCTTTAATCAAACCTCTACGCTCGTACGGAGAAGTGCGCGCTGCCGTAGTTTTCATCGCTTTTACGTACTTCGTACATTTCATTCGATTTATGATTATAATTTAATTGCCGATGCGAGATTCCCATTAATCCGGCGCCCCTTATCGCAAACCCTCATTTCCATAATCCCGACTTTAGGCGCGCACAAAATATACCTCTATGAATTTATAATTTAATATCATTTAACCGGTATAATGATGCATCCCTCTTTCTCTCCTTTTGTCTGGGAATATTTATAAAACTAGTGATACACATACATACACACACATTTGTTGAAACGATAACAATCTTTTTTTACTTCCTCATCAACTATCCCTCTCATCCACACCTTCACATCTCTCCCGATAGCGTTTTCGCACTGCCTCAGGTATGACCAGCACCTCGCACCTGGACTAGCGTTTCTCTACGTCTCCCATCTCATCAAAGTAGTTAGGGGAGTTCAGGATCGTTTTCCCTATCCCTTTTATCCTACCTATAGCGCTTTCCCCGTCCCTTCTATACCTTTGCCCTTTAACTAACTGTAGGGGATTATTCGCATGATGCAGACCCTTGGATTGCTGCGGCCCTACCTAACGTTTGTGACCACTTCATTGTGCGAAGCTACCCTGGCAAGCTCGTGCTATACACGATTTTAATCATCGTTAAGTTTATACGGGTATGTATCAAAATGTTTTTGCGTTTTAACGCTCTGCATTGTATTTTCAGTTGCTTTAAATATATTAAAATAGTTATCCATGCTACGTTTGTATTGGGTTGGCCAAAAAGTAATTGCGTTTTTTTCCAATAGATGGACATACATGTCTTGAAATGTAACTAACTTCATTCTAAACCGCAAATTCATTATGTAGGTTAACAACTCACAGTTCAAGCTTGTTTTAGAAAAAGAAAGTACACGATTTCGTTAACAATTGTTTCTTTGCCGTCGATTTCAAAATGGAAAATCAAAAAGAACATTTTCGTCATATTTTGTTTTATTACTTCCGAAAAGGGAAAAACGCTGTGCAAGCTCATAAAAAGTTATGTGATGTATATGGCGAAGATGCTTAAAACTGCGGCAGTGTCAAAATTGGTTTACTAAATTTCGATCTGGAGATTTTAATGTGAAAGATGCACCACGCTCAGGAAGGCCAATCGAAATTGATGATGACAAAATAAAGGCACTGATCGATTCCAATCGGCGTTTAACGACACGAGAGATTGCTGAGAATCTTAACATATCGAAATCGAGTGTTGAAAACCATTCAAAACGACTTGGATACATTAGTAAGCTCGATATTTGGGTAGCACATGAGCTCAAAGAAATTCATCTCACTAAGCGTATTGACATCTGCGATTCTCTTTTGAAACGTGAGGAAAATGATTGATTTTTGAAACGTATGATAACAGGCGACGAAAAATCGATCGTCTACAACAACGTCAAACGAAAAAGATGGTGGAGCAAGCGTGATGAACCTGCTGAAAGCACTTGAAAAGCAGATATTCACCAAAGAAAGATTATACTGTCAGTCTGGTGGGACTTTAAAGGTATTGTGTATTTTGAGCTACTTGCAAGGAATCAAACCATTAATTCAGACGTATACTGTCGTCAACTGGATAAATTAAATGATGCCATCAAACAGAAACGTCGAGAATTGGTGAATCGCAAAGGTGTTGTGTTTCACCATGACAACGCTAGACCACGTACAAGTTTGGTCACTCGTGAAAAATTGTTGCAGCTTGGATGGGATGTGTTACCATGATGTTACCACATCCACCATATTCGCCAGACCTGGCACCATCAGATTACCATTCGTTTCGTTCTTTGCAAAACGCCTTGAATGGTAAAACCTTTACTGCTGATGAGGATATCAAATCGTTGTTGGAATTGTTTTTTGCTGAAAAAGATAAGAACTTTTTTGAGCGCGGAATCATGAAGTTGCCTGAAAAATGGCAAAAGATAATCAAACAAAATGGACAATATATTGTTTAATAAAGTTTTTGTTTCCCATGAAAAATTCGCCTTTTATTTATATTAAAAAAACGCAATTACTTTTTGGCCAACCCAATATAATATCATTTTATGATGTGCGTCGTTTTTGCTTCACGTAATCGTGTCAAACATACACCTAATCTTTTTTGTGAGCTATTGTATAACATTGTAACGGGCCAACCCGATCGTTTGAAGTAAAAATATCATTTCCGCTATATGCATAAATCCCTTCATACATCGAACGCGGAAAATTTGATTGGATTTTATTTCAGTTGCGCGTCCCGCGTCCTTTTGCTTCATTTTGTCGCTCCAGCTTTCGTTTCTCGTCTCGTTTCACAGAATATTGCCCTCGCGTATTTTCAACATTCACCTACAATCCGACAGTCGCGACGGTAATCGTATACCAACACCGAGGTTTTTTAATCTTTTTGCACGTCGCATCTTGTTCTAAAATTGTACGTTTTGACGATCTTATTTCTTGTACCTAGAAAAAGTTATGTTTCACCTCCCGAACGAGATGTGCGTAACGTAGCAGGAAAAGAGGGAGATAAAATGGAGATAAAGAGCATATTAAAATGAACAAATTATAATATAATATATTATATAATTAAATATTAATACGACAATATATATTACACACTTTATCATTATACAATAATTGGTTACAATTTTTCTCTCTCTGATTCTTTCTTTTCCTTCTGTCGCAACCAAGTTACTGCCGGATTTCGAACCTTTCGCGCACGATCGGTTCCTGTGCATGAAGACATTATCTCCAGACAAGCGTTTGGTCACGACAGTGGTGCAGGTAAACGCACGAGCCAGCGCACGAATTCCGGCGCGCTCTGCGTGGACTGCCGACGCGATTACGTCCGTTCGTTGCTGCCGACCGTTATCGGCTACAGCGTGGAGTACGAGGGTAGCGGGTTCGTGCGGAAAGGGTGAGGGCGCGTGCGCGAGAGATCAAAACCAGCGGGTTTCTCTGTCGCCTGGGATGACGACGGCTCGCGGCCCGTCTATTGATCTTGGCGAACGTCGCGCGCCGGAACAAGCCGCGCTCGAGCCTCTCCTCTGTACCATGCGACTCCGTTTGCTCCAGAGACCAAACGACCGACAAACCGACCGACCGACCGACCGAATTGCTCCCAATGATTCGGTCAGATACGCGACAAACGCGACACATTGCCGAGGGGAGGGGATCATCAGCGAAACGCCAGAGCGCTCTTAATACCCCGCGGGACTTGTATCGCAGTATTACCCGTCGTTTCCGCTTTTAATCGAAGCGCAGTACCGCACGGGTTAAACAATTGTACGCGGAAATGTACTCGCTGAGCGACCCGAGCCAGCGAGAAACGAGGGATGAAGAGGAATCATTAATTCAGCGTCCTGGCTCGCTGCGTTCCCCCCCGACGCCAGACAGAAGACACGAATAGCCGTATAATTAAGTAACATTGATGCTAAGCTTTGATACATGGCCGCCGCATTGTCGTTTACGCCAGGCCGTATAAGCTGATTAATAAATAAGCCACTAAAGTGCAAAGCGCGGAAGAGAGGGAGGAGGTGAACGCGTGACGCACTCTCTGAGCTTTCTCCACGTAATTTGATCGCGCAATCAATTATCGGATTATTCCTGAATAAAACTCCCGGACAAAAAACAGCTGGATGCTCGGATAATGCAGTTGCTACGTTAATCAAGTAGAAATAAATTAGTCAGGAAAACCCCTGAAATTCTGCAGGGACAGAGTACTCACTCGCACCATTAGCGTTACCTAAAACTTTCAGGGGGATGCATTAGAGCTGGCGTAATCACTCGCTACTTTATCCTGGCTAAGAACCTTTTTAAATCGCGCGTCCTGCTCCTCGCGAGAAACCTATGATCGCCGCAGAGCGTTTCTTCGGCCCGCGTAAATAATCAATGCCGTTTCAAACGAAGTCAGTTTTACCAGGCAAGTCCCAAGGGGAGGAAACCCCGACTCTCTTGGACGCGCAGAGCTCAAGCGGGAAAGATATTATGCCGTCGCCGAGTAACGCGCCTATTCCCCCAACTTTTTCCGCAGACGCTTCTTTCTCTTCGCGGGGATACGTCGCCGTTCGTGTCGTCTTGACGCTGATATCAGCGCGGAAGATGGATGGGGACTTTTGTTTGCTCGCGACGGGGATCCTCCGCGAGGAACTGCAGTCGTTATGCCCGTCGACGAGTCGGGAAAAAAATGATACGTCGTCGGGGAGAAACGGGTCGCTTTCGAGGACGGTCTCGGAGCGGATCGCAGGCTGATCGCGGGCCGCGTTGACGTCATTACAGTGTTACATGTGGACCTCGGGAGTGGCTGAAGGCGCATGCGGTCTGCGATTCTTCCGCACGAGATCGCGTGCGACACAAAAGCGATGACTACGAAATTTCGGACGCGCGACGAGGGTGTTAGCCCACCTATATTACGCATTAATTTTAATTAGATTCGAAGCAGTAAATGTATTATACATCCGATTAAACGCGACTATTCACTCCAGGTTAATTCACCGTTCATTAAATGCCCGCGCCAGCAGGGGCGATATCATTCGTCGCGCGCGATAAATTGCCATTTATTTCGCCTCGTGCGCTTTTGTTGATAATATTAACAACTTTTGCATTTTCGATTACCGGAAAAATCGATCATTTTTATCATCCCTCCTCTCTACGTCTATCGCCGCCGCTCTCAGCCCTCTAACCGATTAATGCAAGAGATTACATACTGCTGCACCGATAAAAAACCTTCCCCATGACGAAACCGATCTTTTGCCTGGAAAAAGGTGTGACGCAACCATGGATCCACGTGTTCACGTCATCGATCACGTTTCTCATCGACACCGACTTCCCGCCGCAACGAGACTTTCAGCGAGCGGCTATATCGCCACCCCAAGATCGAAGCCAGGTCGCCGGCGCGGTGGCTGGCCTGTGTACCTACACGAGGGGTGCGCGGCATCTCTCTTTTTCATAGCTCGTACGTGCGTTTGCATTATGGAGCAACGGCGAATCAGGCGGCCTCGCGAACACGAGCCGGCGTGTGCCGCTATAAAACTTCTCTCGGCTCGGTGCATCCGCGCGTCACCTGCTCCAACTTTGATGCGACCTGCATTACAGCGCGCTCGAACTCTACCTCCAGGGGGGTGAGGCTGCCGCGCGAATAAAAGGGATTACAGCGTGTCGCATCCCGTAGGTGGAAACGCCTGGCCGGCGGACAATCGCCCCGAGTGGCACTTCGGCGCGCGGTCGTTTGCTCGTGGTTCTTTAAAATCTCATTTGCATCGAGGGTGGTACTGCTC
Organism: Ooceraea biroi; assembly: GCF_003672135.1. Lineage (NCBI taxonomy): Eukaryota > Metazoa > Arthropoda > Insecta > Hymenoptera > Formicidae > Ooceraea > Ooceraea biroi. Next base: position 7,850,583 of record NC_039514.1, on the reverse strand, counting down.
GCTCGCGACAGGGTGTAACGTTCCCGTGAGATGCGGGCGTAAGTGCATCGCGCGCGCGACACTCGTGTTTTCACGTGGCGGCGTGTTATTATGGGGATAACATGGATATCACGTCGCTCAGGGGAGGGGTTGTTTCAGGGGGACGACAGTGAAAGGTGAATAACAGGCGGAAAGCTGGCCGTGTCGGAGACAGATAAGATCGCGCAGTTGGATGGATGTGCAGAGCATTTAATTGCTTTTTTAGGCATTCTCATTAGGTCTCATCAGTGCAATTTGAGAACTCGGTCGGGTAACGTCCGATGGTCTTGGCTGCCAGAAATATTGCGTGTAGACCTGAAAATTAAATTTCTCTCATCTGTTTCGTTATTGCCAAGTGATAAAAATCGGCTGCGTTTTATTCGAAATTACTCGCCCGTTACCAGAACTCAACAACTCGCACGAACGAGTACCTGTAAATGGAGTGAGATTAAAACGGCGTGAACAGCCGCGTGAGCGTAATGATGGCGGCGCGTGGTCGCCATCCGTGATAGCTGCGCAAAAGATGGATCCGCATTAGGACGGCCGTTTAGTAAGAGCGTTTTGTACGTCGTCGTGGCGCGCGCGCGTCTGTGCCTGTGCCTGTGCAAAGAGCCGCAATTTATGACAATGTAATCCGAGAGCGTCCGGAGAGGATTACAGGGGCGCGGTCGCAGGTAGGCGACGTGCAGAATTCCTAAATACTCCTGCGCTCGCGTGCGAATAAATTGTGAACGGCGACGTGAACGCGCCGGCACGTAGACGCCGGATCAAGCCGGTGCGAGGCCGGTAAAAACACTTAACGCCCGTTAAGGGGCGAATAGCGGGGAGCTGAGATCGCTATAATTTTCTGTGACGACTGAGATCTCGCCCTGAGTTCGCGTTATCCCGAATTTATACAGGGTGTCCCATGGGAAGTTGTTGAAACTAATCAGCTGTCATTTTTAAACGTATGCAGTTATTGAAAAAACAAAAAAAAGAGGAAAGTCTGCAGTTTTTAATGGGTATAAATAAAATTTAGCAAAATGTTTGTATATCAGTTTATTTTATTAATGAAAAATATGCTAATAATCAAGTAAGCTAATGATAAATATTTTCAAAGTGTGCACCATCTGAATTTGTACAAAAATCAATTCTTTTACGAAAACTTGTGAAAACTTTTTCTAACATGTCGTCTTTAATGTTGCTGACGACCTTTTTAATAGCTACTACTAAATCTGACACTGTTTCTGCATTTCCGGCATAACAATGGTCCTTAATGTATCCCCAAAGAAAGAAGTCACATGGATTTAAATCCGGCGAGTACGGTGGCCATTCTAGCCCCCCCTGGGCAAATTTGGGGTATCTCAGACCGATGACTCGGTTGCCATAAACTTTATCGATTGTTTCGAAGACCTCCTGGGTTCGATGTGGTGTCGCTCCATCCTGCATGAAATGAAATCCTCTGACCAGGCCTCTTTTTTTTGCATGAGGGAAAAATTGTGTTTCGAGAAGCTGCTTGTAACTTTCACCAGTGACTGTTGATTCGAAGAATTGCAGATAAATTCCTTTTACCGAGATCGCAGCCCATGCTATTATTTTTTGTCGATGTAAAGGTTTAGCCAGGGAAACGTTGGGATTTTCCGACCCCCAAAATCTATAATTTTGTTTATTAACATAACCATTTAGCCAGAAATGTGCTTCGTCCGTGTAAATTATCAATTTTGCATCAAGTTCTCCATCTTCAAACATTCCATTTATCGTCTTGCAGAATTCCACACGTTTCGTCATAGCGCGTTTGGTTAGCAATTGATGCGATGTTATTTTATAGGGATGCATTTTCAGGAAATGTTTCAAAATCCTGTGTAACGTTGTTTTGGATATTTCAAGAGCTTGGGCAGCTTTCCGAATGGAAGAATTTGGATTCTCTTCAAAATACTTCTTAATATCTTCAATGTTTTCTTCTGCAGCTACAGACACAGAAGGACCTGGCAGATCATGTCTACGGTCTTGGATAGTTCCATACTGCATAAAAAAATTATCGATAATTCTGATAAAAATAACACAAAACATTATTTTAATGCAGATTTATTGCCAAAAAATGGAGTGACGTAACGCATACATTTAAAGAAATAATAAATTCTAATCTTTTCAGCGTGTTTTCGCTCTTAACTTTATGTGTTCCGTATTTAGTACGAAACCCCCTGTAAGCATTGCTATAAACTTTTCCTCTGGAAAAGAAGCACTCGACAAGAGAAATCTTTTCTTCCGTCGTCAGATTACTCATTTTGACGCGCACGGACTTGCAACCAGAATAAAACTGCGGACACTCAGATGAACGACTGTTAACCGTAAGACCCTTTCTGAAGTCATGGAGGGGAGAACCAATCGTTTACTTTCAGCAACTTCCCATGGGACACCCTGTATATTGACCCTCCGCCAGAGTGCTGTACCAACGTATCGCGCGTGTGCGTGCGACCGGGCCATTTAGCATATTCCATTAAAATATTATTCGTTAATTACCCAATGACGCGCGCGTTTTCCCCGTTTGACTGGTGGTGTCGATAACTTATTTGCTTGTTCTATTAAACGATGCGTGTATGAATAAACAGTTTGAATTTATGATAATTTTATCAGGACTTGCGTACCGGCTGCAGCTTACAAAGGCGCACCGGAATTTCATAAATTAATTAATTGCAACGGTCGAGAATAAAATTTTCATCGCATCGGGGATTTCGCCCGCACGCAAAATTTGCGCGTGCACGTAACGTGCACACATTAGTTCGAAGCGCCGTTTTCACAGAAGATGTAACAGGCAATCACTTCCGCCCGGTGCATCACGGTTGAGCAGGCACCTATCGAACGCGATAGTCGCCGGTATCTGCATACCAAAAGAAGACTTCCGGTCGGGAAACGGAGGTGTGCTCGAGACAGGGGATATGCAACAGGCAGACAAGCGGACAGGCAGGCAGCAGGCGGGCGAGGGTGAGGGGTCGGGGCTGTTATATTCGCATCGGCCGATCAGCCACATCGGTCGATCGGTTGGCCGATCAGCACCTGATGCGGAATCTGTAGCGATGATTTTCCACCCCCGTTCAGCCTCCGTCTTTCCCAGCCACCCTCGTTCGCGTTTCTTTCCCCAGGGCGTGGCGTTCAACAGGCCTGGCCGTTCGCCAAGCTTCTTCCCTCGTGCCTTCCCGTTAGCCTCGCGATCAGCCCCTTGTCCGCCGGCTCTTCTGCTGCGGCGCTCGCTCCTCCGCGCGAACGTGCGACCGACGCGGACGGGCCAGGAAAGAATTAAGGCCGCGCTAACACAATCGATGTTCCTCTCGTACGTTCGCCGCGGTGCCACGGCGCTCCATTGTGCCGTGTGATATATACGTATTGTGCACCGAGTACTCCGACGTGAGCGCCCGAGCGAGAAACCAGAGGGAGGAAATAAGATTACGCGAGAACGCGGGGGTGGTCCCCGGGGCGGAATCGAGCGGCCGCCAAATTCCAGACGTGCGATATTTCTGCCGGGGCAACTTCAACGCTGCGGTGCAGTAGCTCGCTGAAGTTCCACGCGTTGCGCAGCCAGCGGGATTATCAATCCTGAAGTACACGTGCCGAGGTTTTCCCGGCTTGAGGAATCGCGCGTTTGCCTTGCTCGAGGAGTATAACCGCTCAATGCGAGCGCCTGTTCCGTTCGAGACGACTCGGAACGCTATCTCGACGCTTCTTGATGAATAATGCGGGGAAAGAGCGCAAGAGCGTTCGCTCGGGAAATGATGAGAAAAGTTATTTAATGCATCGCACTTCTCGCGCACACTTTCCCGTGGAAAGTTTTTTCCTCCGTCGAAGCGCGGCCGCTTGCAAATGTTTCCCCGAAGCGTAGTTCTCGCACGTTTGATCTCGATGTCCCTGTTCGTCGTTACTCTTTACGTGCCAATTTTGGGGCCACCCTGCGCACGCCTGTTTGAGGTATGTACATACGTACGTGCACGTGTGTATGCTCGTATATAATACATACAGGTCATACGTACATACGCTCCAGGTATATTTAAACTCGTGGCGGGTACTCGCGGTTTAGATTCGCTCGTGTACGTGCCTCGGCGGAGGCTCATGCGTGTTTGTGTGTATGCGCGCGCGCGCGGGCGGACAAAAGCCGCCTAGCCAGCTGCAACCAAGCCCGATACTTATCCCAAATCTCTCCCTTTTGCCTCGGGCTGCCAGCAAAATGTTGCTGAACGCGATTAACGATGCGCCGTCGAAAGGCGGGAGTTACGTGCCGTTGACGAAAAAAGACGAGAGCTTTCAAAGGAGATTTATGCCGGCAAAGCACGCAAGGGAGATGGGCGAGGATGGCCGGGGAGGGCACGGGCAGATTATTAATCTGCTTTGCCGATTATTCTGCCGAAGTTGCGGGGCTCACGTGGCACACGTAATGCAAAACTCGCGTTAACGCGGTTGCACTACCGTCTGCTCTCAGCGTTATTTTGTTGATGCTTTCTTTTTTTTTGTAATCCGTATTCGTTGCAAACTTTTGACGTAAACGTAACGACGCGATGGTACGTGAGCTCGAAGGTATCGATGTTAGGCAAAGCCCAAGACGCCGATTGCATCTGATTGCAAGGCGGCGGCACGCTATCGCGTCTGTCTATCGAGATGTCTTGTCGATGAGAGCCCCGCTCGACAGGTAGCGTGCTCCTTATGGCATTATCAAAGTCGCCGCGGCATTACCACCGGATGTGGGTGGTCGCAATCTTCTAGACAATCAAGATTTCGAACGATTATATAACGAAGCTCGACTTCTCCCTTCTCCCTTCCGTCTTCTTCCGTCGTCTCGTCCCTGCACTCTCGCTCGTTCTTCCGGAATTCGAGCTGGTCTCTCGTAACCGGAAATTGAAAACGCGGCGAACAAATTTCGTGCCTTTCCACGAAATCGGGATCTCGCATATAGGGCGCTCCAGGTTCCTCCAGGAGGTCAAAATATGACGGAATGAAAGCTGGACGATGTTAATCTCGGGGAAATAAACTCCGAATCCTTTATTCAAACCGAATGGAACATCAAGAGGCTATCAGAGGCAAGTCTTTGATCGTTGTCGAGTTAAAATTCCTCGACCTCGCGATGGAAGGCGAGCGGAAAGTTCTTATGAAAATACTACCGCCCCGAGAAGCTTTCGCGTGGTACGTTCGAATTTTTTACTCACCGTTATCGGCGAAGCTCAGTTTTTATAATTAGCTGTTATAACAGTCTGAGCTTCCGCTCGAGGGTAGTAATTATGGAATTTTTATCATTGTTTTATTGTGCTTATTTGCATATTCCTTGCGATCTCGTGCGCACAGAGAAATCCGATACCTTTATAAAATTATAAAAAAAGCTCCAAGAACCATGCTGCAGTGTATCTTGCGCAGCATAAATATTGATGCACCGAGAGCTCCCTCCTCTCTTGGAATCCACGGAAGTCCGATTGCAATTTTTTCTTGGCGGAAACTTATTACGCTTACTTTCTCAACCTTTTAATTTCCATCCAGCGTCTTTGTAATTGATTTCCAAGTTTGAAATACCCCTCTCTCTCGAGTGGTAGTTCACTCGAACTTGTCTTTGTGTTATTTATTTGCATTACTGAAACCCGAGCTTCATTCCACGGAGCCTTTTAACTCTCAATTTGCTTCTAAAACTCAAAGACAATTGGAATAACAAACCGCCATTCTTCTCCGGGAAAGCCGGCGGCTCCGTCTGCTTTTGCCTGCTTCTGTTTCGCAACGTCGGCGTCAAAGCGTTCGCGGTGGGCCGCGATGGATCGCGCGTCGACTTCGGAAAACGCAGAAACTCGTTAGGAAGATTTTACGCCGGAGTGGGAACGCGCGCGACGGCGCAAAGTATCGAGCTATCGATTTCACGGCTCGTCGATTCGCCCGATAAGGCAAACCAACCCTCTCCGCGCGCCACTCCGCTTGTGCAAGCCTTGTCTTCGACGATTCGACCTTCGTCTGCTCGAACGATCTTAACTGTAACAGTAATCAGCACCGAGGAAATCAAGCAACGACGCTCGAACGAGGTGATCACAGAAGTGCACAATTTATTGTTAGCAGGTAGAACTCTATGAGTGCAGCTTGACGCATACAGATGCACGAGATCCGAATAAGAGACAAATCTCATTTAGCAACTTGCATAACGGCTTTTCGCAATATTCTCTTCAGTAACGTGAAATAATTATGAATCTTCAAATTTCATTTATTTTGAGTAGCTTTAATTTTACGAAATTTTAATTAAATTTGAGATCGGTATTTCAAAAATTAGGAAAAGTTAATTAAGAAACTCTTTTCATAAAACACGAAAAATACCGGCAAAAATACAAGGTAAAACACCGATTATGGAGCAGATCGATAAACGCGGTTCGTTGTGACGTGAGCGCACGATAATCCATTGACGAACTTTGCGAAACACCGTCGAGCAATTCGATTGATTATCACGAATTGCACAGCTTCCCTAAGAACCTGCCGATAACACGCGCGTGCAAGTTGCTTCGTTAGGAATTAGTGCACCAGTTTTGGATGAACGACGAAACGCGAATACGTAATTCCACTACCACTTACCACAATACACGATAAACCGAACAACATGCATTCTAGTGCGGTTTCCGCGGAGGACTCACAAGTGCATTCCTTGAATAAACTGCAATGTAGCGGATTAATACCTCAGAGTTGATGAGTTCTTAATTTTAACGCTCACAGCGAGCTAGTTCATGCGTAGCTTGTGCATCGCACTGAAAGATAATAGCTGTACGACTAATTGGCCACGTAGCCAGTCGCGAAGTCGCCGTCTGCGAAAGTACCTGCAGATTACCGCTGACGGGGGTTTGCACACGTAAACCCCATTGCATGCTGCAGTGCGGCGTGTGTGTACGTAATATCGCGTGACTCTTATTTGCCAGGTGACTGCTGTCCATTGCACGTTGCTTCGCGTATTTCTCCACCTCGCGTCCTGTCCAGTCCTCCCCCGCGTGTTCCGCCCCTTCGCCATCCCTCCCTGCTTTTTGGCATTTCGCGCAGCTTTTAGTCGTACTGCTTTTATCCCAGGAAATTTCACGCTTCAATAGCTCATCGAGCTGTCTCTTAGATTCTGTGCGATACGTCAAACGGCACTCTTGGGGACATTTCTGAGATATTTAAGCGCACGTCGATGTTACGCGGCTTTGTCTTCCTCACGACTCTCAAGGGAGCGCAGAGGAAATTTTCCATTTAAAATGTTATCCCCGGGCTGATATCAAATCGATTACGTCATCCCCTTTTGTTGCTCGTTATTTCCATCTCCTCTTCATTATTTTTGCTGGATTGTTATTTCAACGTTATATTTTCACAATTTATCTCACGTCGAGTTTACGTAATGATTATGGAATATTTGTTATGAATGTAACCGTATACCGTATATACATGTAACAGCCAGTGAATACTTGAATGTTTGCAAACCCGGCGCGTGAGTTATGCAAATCCGAATGTGCGCGCGCAGTCGAATGCAGAACGATCGCTTGGCATTTTAAGGGCAGGCTGAAGAGCTCGGGCAGCCTCTCGAGGCGGAACACGGACTACGAAACGGACTTCTTGACAATTTGAATATTATTCCGATCTATATTCCATACTGGAAAGAGATTGCATTCGGAACGCAAACAAACCGCATCTCCGTTTATGCCACGTTAGATTCAGACACACTTCACTCGGGTCTTACGATTTATACGTCAAATTTATTTATTTCTTTAGCGCATCAGACGCTTCGAGCGATAATAGATAGCTATCGACAGACTTAAGGGGGGAGCCTGCTTTAGAACGCTGAAAATAAGGTATATTTTACGAATTGTTTTTGGAGAAACTATACAGCGGATCATTATAAAACTTTGATGCATTTATTAGTACATGTTTAAAAATAAAAAAAATTATTTTTTGATTTGAATATATCGCTTGTAGAGGTCGTCCTGGAGAAATCTTAGTGCAGCCGCGTCGCCGGCATTGCAAATTGGTGAGCATTCTCCTGCCTCCAACTTTCGTCTAAACTGAAAAATTGAAATATGTTCTCGTTATTTATGAATTCCCATCGTCGATGAACCGAAGAGAGAAGAAAAAAGTTGAAAAGTGTCAAAATGGTGGAGCTTAGAACACAAAAGTACGATTTTTAGGCAAAGTTTTTGAACTTTTTCATGCAAAAATAATTGTTTAACTTAATGTTTTTATGAATATTAAAGGTTCATCGACGATGGGAATTCATAAATAACGAGAAAATATTTCAATTTTTCAGTTTGGATGAAATTTGGAGGCAGGAGAATGCTCACGAATTTACAATGCCGGCTGCACTAAGATGCCTCCAGGACGACCTCTACAGGCGATATATTCAAATAAAAAAATAATTTTTTTATCTTTAAACATGTACTAATAAATGCATCAAAGTTTTATAATGATCCGCTGTGTAATTTCTCCAAAAAAATTCGTAAAATTATACCTTATTTTCAGCGTTCTAAAGCAGGCTCCCCCCTTAAGAGTAATATTTTGAGAAATTATTTCATCTTTTTGTCACACAAATCTTCTCAATCTCAGACAATTATTATCGTCATCGTTGCATCGTCGCATTTGACCAACTACGTTACGAATTGTATGAAAAGATCACGTCCGACAAAATTTACGGTGCAACGTACAGTTATGTAAGATTGATCCCGCGATCGTACCAAGCCGTACCGTCAAGATCGCGCGCCAAGACCGTCTACGCTATTTCCTCGCCAATTCGTCATGAAGACCGGCAACAATCGTCGCGAGTAGCGCCGACGCAAATCGCGGCATGCAAATCCACGCTCCATGCATGCACGCGTATATTTCCGTACCGGAAATGATCACTCGTGTCGAGTGGCGAGGATTCTGAAAATTCCGGGCTTAACGTCGTCGCGATACGCGAAATCGCAACGACGTCGTCACGTCGGGCACGGAGACGCTATGAAACATACTCGGAAGGAACATTCTGTGGCATAAACGCGTTATCCACGTACGTATACACACGCGGACGCACGCATTCCACCACGGCAAGACCGCAGTGCAGTAAAGTGCATCGCAAGCTTAGCGCGCATCTGCGACCACTTGCCGGGCTCACGAGATGCTCACTCTTGGCATTTATTATTCAATCGTGGCGTCGGCGCTACGCGTCGCGACGCTTCCTTGATGGCTGCGTATACCGCGCGAAATTGCCGCAACGAGATCGACTACGTGCGATCGGCACGACAGGATTTTACGGCGGACAATTTCCCGTCACTGCGTGTTGCCGCCGAATGTTCCGCCTGATTTTACCGCCGTTATGACGTTTGAAGCGATTAAACGCGCGTTTAACACCGACACTGCGTCACTTACGCAGATGAGCATCGCAGACCGGAACACCGATTTGCCAATAATTAAATTAATGCAACGTCAAACAGCGTTATTCGATTTCGCGTTGACGTTAAGCGCGTATTTCGCGTCCAGTGTATCCGCGCACGTGCGATATACATCTTTCGATATAAAGATAAATTTATTATTTATTAAAAATAAATTTATAATTTAGGATATAATAGCAGATAAAATAATAATTGAGCAAATTGATACCCTTATTCCGCGTAATGAGAGATTAGCCCGCGAACGTAATAAAATAAATGATTACTCCACCACTGATGACTACACAGTAAAAAATAAAATGTTAATTTTAACATTTTTGCATGTCCCAGAAAGTCTACTCTAAATTTTAAGTTAAAGGAACTCATTCGTCATATGTTACTTCTTGACAAACTAGAAATGTTAAGTAATTAACACAATACTTTACATTTATTTTTGTTATTGTAACTTTAAGTGAGATGTAAAAATAACATACAAAGTAATTGAAAACTACATGGAAGAGAAGTTACAATAACTCATCAGAAAAGTTGATAGAACATTTTCGTTCATACAATATGAACATTTACTTTTTATGTTATATTAACACATGATAGTAATTATTTCAACTTAAATTATTTTTGATAGAAACATTTAATTTTAGTAAATTTGATTATTTTATATGTCAAAGTTCATGATTACTTGAAGATTTACTTTAACTTCTTTTAGAATGTTAAACTGACTTTGTGACATGTTGATTGTTTAAAATTATTGTGTTAAAAGCATTTCAAATAATATTCCATTTCTAAGAGACATACACAAAATGCTAAGTTATGAAGTTAACATTAATGTAACATATAAAATTGTTATAAAAATAATAACATATCAGTTGTATGTTAATTGTACATTGAAGTAGTAATCAAAACATGGCAACACAAGAAAATTTTAACATATGGACGCACAATTTTTAACGGTGTACAAACTGAATCACACCGTAGACTGTAACTTTCATGAGATGCAGAGACTAGAGACTATTTCTCTCCAGCCGCATAATATTTCGGAAGATGCATGAGACGGATTAATACGGATTCCTCAGCGCACGGAAATCCGCATCGGCGAGCGGGACCACGCGGAAGGAGCGCGGAAGGAAGCAACATCACCACCACGTTCTTGATCGTATATCTCCCGTCGTACCTCCGCGCGGCCGGATAATGTTAACATTTTTATCCGTACGACTTGTTTACCGCGCGAGTGCATTTCCGCCGTGCGTGTATTATCGCTCGTACATTCTCACCTTTGACGAATGGCCGCGCGGTGTCGACCTCCCTTCCGGCCTGATATTTATCAATGCGCGTTTCCGCCGACCGCGCCTCGAGTTTTTCGAAATTACGCAGCAGCGCATTAATCTCCGCCGCGAACATCGGAACGCGCATCGGACCCTCGCGCTTTTGTGCGCGTTGCTCGCGCGGTAATGGCGCGACGTGGATCCGCAAAAATCGGCTAAGTTTCCGGGCGCGGCTGGCGGAGAGAGAGGGAGGGGACGAGGGGGGGATAATTAATGCGACGAGGGTGGGACGTCGCACGGGGCGCAGTTAACTAACTGGTACTCGATTAGGGAAATCGAGCTTCCGCCACCGTTCACGGAGTCGACGATATTCGCGGTGGATTGCCTTTCCCCGATAATAGGTACATAATATACCTACTGGGTATTCCAGCGTGAATGCACCGAATTGATTTAAGCCTCTCTCCGTACCTTCAGCTCCCCGCGCGCCTCTCTCCGTCCCCCTCATTCACCCTCGGGGATGCTTTACTTCCGCCCTGTAGCTCCAGGCGACTTCGTAGACTCAATCGAAAGTTTGCGTTTTGTTCGGCGCTCACGCAGGTGTAGGTATTACTCGATCCCGTGAATTCCTGTTTCTCCGGGGTACCTGAACCCTTATCAAATACGAACAGTTTTTGCGAACTCGATTGGAGAAGTGGAGGAAAACACGCGGGATTGTTTCGCGCATTTCGCGGGATTGTTTCGCGCGTTATCGAATATGCATACATTGCACTCGCGCCAAAGCATGATTATTAATGTCGCTTTAATGCATTATGTGTCACGACATTACGTGGACGTGAAAAAGAAAAAAGTTTTTTTGCCATTACTTGTTAAAACATCCAATCTAAAAGCATTAGTTTTCTTTTTTCCACGAAAAGAACAATTTAGGAAAGTTGAATCGTACGCTTCATTAAATGCTGTAACCATTAAAGTCTTTCCCAGGAGCTCTCTCTTCCTTTTACATTCACTGGGAGATTTCTAGAAAAATAGCCGTAATTTATTTCCACGAAACAGGAACGAGCGTATAAAATTCGTGCACAAATCTCAGGCGTCTTCGATCAACTCGGAGCGATTTTAGGTGTTCCCGCAATCGTCTGTTCCGCGATATAAATCGAGAAACATTTTTTCACCGCGTATATTTCATTTCCGCAGCGTCGCAATTAAAGTTAATAATGGGCTCTCGTCCTACATAGAAGTGGAATAATGTGACGTCGGACGTCGCCCGACAAAGGGCGCGAACAATCGGCGCCGCGCGCGCGCGCCGGTCCTACGAACTGCGGAAAAAAGACGTCTCTCGAGCCTTGACCCGGTGCTCCTCTCTCCCTTCGTTCTCCCCGCACTGCCCACCCCGTGATACGACTTTATTGCCTCGCGCAAAGGGAAAAATCATGCGACGCGGAGTTAATTAAAACTTAATTAAAAGTTGCCGCAGCGCGCTCACGCCCGCGCGCGTGTCGCACGCGCGAGTGCGCGGAACGAGCCCGCCTGCTTCGTTTGGCACGCGACTCGTCGCCGGTCGGTTTCCATCAGCGTTTCGCTAACGCTAATCTTGAGAGTCGTAAAGTCGCGCGGATAATACCCGCTCTCTCCGTGTCGGGTTGCGGACTTTCGCGTCGCGGAGTCGTCCGGATTCGAACGCGGAGAGTTCTCTCATTCCTACCTCTACCATCTCCCCTTTCCCTCCTCAATCACTCGTGATGCAGAAACGTGGATCACGGGAATCAAGGGGATTCCCGCGGAGAAGCGAGATCACGATCGATCGATCGGAGAACGCACGCAGATCGCGGAATCTTGGATAATGAGGCAATCGTAAACTGCTGTCGTAAAATTTCCGCCGATATCCGGGAACATCCGCGATGTCCCATGGTCCACTTGGCCTCGCCGTCGCCTCCCGCTGTTAAACCGTAATCCTATCTGCCGGGCGAAGGACGCGGTCGGGCACCACATGCGCAATGCGCTTAATTAATATCCGTAGTTGCGGCGTGCGATCTTAATCGTCTTTCGCCGGCGCGGCACGCCAAGTCGCATTTTTTTTTTAAGTCCCCGGCAATCAAGATGAAAACGCGGCGCGGTCGCTGCGCGTATGTTACTCCGCGTTTTATTAGGAGTGTGATTTAGTTTTGAGGGTTTTGCAACAGATGGCTGTAGTGTCAGTTTGTTCCAATAGCTGTTTCCGATAACTGTTCTTTCTTACAGTCTTGACATTATCCATCACATTTAGTAGCATTATAGCAATAGATGCAATAACAGTCGTGTTTATATCATCGTAAAAATGCAACTTCCGAAACAGCGTTTTCGACATGCGCTGCTTTTGTTTTTTAATCAAAAGAAAACTGCGGCTGACGGTTATAGAATTCTTGCGGAAACTTATGGTGATTCTGCCCCATCAATTAAGACGTGTGAATACTGGTTTAGACGCTTTAAAAGTGGTGATACTGATGTGAAGGACAAAGAACGTTCGGGACAACCAAGAAAGCTTGAAAATGCAGATTTGCAAGCATTATTGGACGAAAATCCAACACAATCCACTTCAGAACTTGCCGGAGCATTAAATGTTGATCGTACAACAGTTACCAAACATTTACATGAAATGAGAAAAATTCAGAAAGAAGGGAAATGGGTTCGACATGAATTATCGGAAAGTGCCATTGCGAACCGGTTGAACATTTGCATTTCGTTGACCGCCAGGCAAAAAAGAAGAGTCTTTTGTCTCGGATTGTTACTAGGGATGAAAAGTGGATCTATTTTGATAATCCGAAACGCAGAAAATCATGGGTGGATCCAGGCGAACCATCAACATCCACTCCGAGACGCAATATTGACGGTTCAAAAGTAATGCTCTGTATTTGGTGGGATAGTGTACTATGAGCTGTTAAATCCGCATGAGACTGTCACGGCTGATCGTTATCGACACCAATTGTACAAGTTGAAACAAGCATCGGACCAAAAACGACCACCAATTGCGAGTAAACGACGGAAAGTGATTCTTCTTCGTGACAACGCTCGACCTGACGTTGCGTTATCAGTGAAACAAACACTGTTAGACCTTGAATGGCAAGTCTTACCGCACCCCGCGTATTCTCCGGACATTGCTCCATGCGATTATTATTTGTTCCGGTCGATGCAACACGCTTTAGAGGATACACACTTTCATAATTTGGAAGAAGTGCGAAAATTCGTCGACGAATGGATCAACTCACAAGAAGAGTCATTTTATCGTGGTGGAATCCATCTCTTGCCAGAGCATTAAATGTTGATCGTACAACAGTTACCAAACATTTACATGAAATGGGAAAAATTCAGAAAGAAGGGAAATGGGTTCGACATGAATTATCGGAAAGTGCCATTGCGAACCGGTTGAACATTTGCATTTCGTTGACCGCCAGGCAAAAAAGAAGAGTCTTTTGTCTCGGATTGTTACTAGGGATGAAAAGTGGATCTATTTTGATAATCCGAAACGCAGAAAATCATGGGTGGATCCAGGCGAACCATCAACATCCACTCCGAGACGCAATATTGACGGTTCAAAAGTAATGCTCTGTATTTGGTGGGATAGTGTACTATGAGCTGTTAAATCCGCATGAGACTGTCACGGCTGATCGTTATCGACACCAATTGTACAAGTTAAAGCAAGCATTGGACCAAAAACGACCACCAATTGCGAGTAAACGATGGAAAGTGATTCTTCTTCGTGACAACGCTCGACCTCACGTTGCGTTATCAGTGAAACAAACACTGTTAGAGCTTGAATGGCAAGTCTTACCGCACCCCGCGTATTCTCCGGACATTGCTCCATGCGATTATTATTTGTTCCGGTCGATGCAACACGCTTTAGAGGATACACACTTTCATAATTTGGAAGAAGTGCGAAAATTCGTCGACGAATGGATCAACTGAAAAGAAGAGTGATTTTATCGTCGTGGAATCCATCTCTTGCCAGAGCATTAAATGTTGATCGTACAACAGTTACCAAACATTTACATGAAATGGGAAAAATTCAGAAAGAAGGGAAATGGGTTCGACATGAATTATCGGAAAGTGCCATTGCGAACCGGTTGAACATTTGCATTTCGTTGACCGCCAGGCAAAAAAGAAGAGTCTTTTGTCTCGGATTGTTACTAGGGATGAAAAGTGGATCTATTTTGATAATCCGAAACGCAGAAAATCATGGGTGGATCCAGGCGAACCATCAACATCCACTCCGAGACGCAATATTGACGGTTCAAAAGTAATGCTCTGTATTTGGTGGGATAGTGTACTATGAGCTGTTAAATCCGCATGAGACTGTCACGGCTGATCGTTATCGACACCAATTGTACAAGTTAAAGCAAGCATTGGACCAAAAACGACCACCAATTGCGAGTAAACGACGGAAAGTGATTCTTCTTCGTGACAACGCTCGACCTGACGTTGCGTTATCAGTGAAACAAACACTGTTAGAGCTTGAATGGCAAGTCTTACCGCACCCCGCGTATTCTCCGGACATTGCTCCATGCGATTATTATTTGTTCCGGTCGATGCAACACGCTTTAGAGGATACACACTTTCATAATTTGGAAGAAGTGCGAAAATTCGTCGACGAATGGATCAACTGAAAAGAAGAGTGATTTTATCGTCGTGGAATCCATCTCTTGTCAGAAAGATGGGAAAAAGTGATAGAAAACGAAGGAAAATATTTTGATTAAGGTATTCATTCGTTATCATATTTAAATACATGCGTTTTTGAGCAAAAAAACCCTCAAAACCTAATCACACCCCTAATACCACCTCTGCATAGTTAACGACTATGTTAGCGCATTTGCGGTGGGGTGGTTTTGTTAACTCGCGCGTGTATTACGAAATTCGGGCGAATCTCGTCTATCGCGAAAAATAGACCTGCGTTAAATGTAGCGATTAAATGTAGTGTGCACGCTCGCGTACGTGCACGTTTTACACAAGTTGCGGCTTGAATGTATTCTCCGTGCTGGATATAAAACGAATACGCGCGTATCGGCGTATGGGCGTATCGGAAGCGTAAAACGCATTGAGTCGCAAAAAAGTCACCAGAATGGTCCGGCGCGGGGCCGATTAATTGGAATTTAATCTGGCTTCTGACGCAGCGTGAAATTGTCAAATGGATCGAGATGAGCTTTGTGCGAATCCAGTTCCGGGAATAGCGGGTACGAGTGCATCAAACACGCATACGAGCGCACGCTTCACTCCGTTCTTCTTCCGCTCTCCCTCCGCTTTGCCGTGCCGCGCGGGCGAAAGCGCGTAATTAATTAACGGGTCAATTGGTTCTTGAAAAGGCTAATTCGAATATTCAGACTGTCAGCCGCGCGTTCTCACGCGACCATCCAGATAAATTCTTTGTGATTCACTCGCGAATGTCCGCGAGCGGCGCGCCATTCAGCCGTAATTAATTAATATTCGTGCCGGTGGAAGATATCTTGAGAATGTCCGTTGTATCGTTTAATTGATGACGTTGTTCGTCGCGCGCGCGCGTTCATTAACCGTAAATTAGTGTATTAGATCGTACAGCCGCAGTTTATCAGTAACGTAAATCGGAAGTCATTAGCATTCACCGCATATCTGCGAAATGACGGGATTGACGTTACGTTGGACGTATGTAAAGGTTTTTTCCAGATAACTTTTGGTATTAATATTTTACAAATGATATAATATTTTTCGAGAAAATATCTTGCAGCATTCATCACATCCCTTTTTTAAATCATTCATTTTATTCAAAATATACTCTGCGATATCGATATAGTATTCAATGTTAGAAATTTGCTCTCGAAACTGCCTCCAAAATCCTCAATAATTATGCTAACAAACTTTTTTTACATCTTCTTAATTTATAGTTTATAGCCTCTATATTAATATATTCGTCATAGTGAAAGTATATGCGATATACCATAAGCACACGCAGAACGCGGGGAGGAAAAGATTGCCGTTTGTTTCATGTCGCGGCATCAATTTTTCTCCAAGTTACAGCGTTTTGAATATAAGAGGTACTTGCTAGTTTTTCGTCGCGAATGTCACGAGCACGTGGCAGCGAGCACGTGGTCGCAACATACGTTCGACGCCCAGTGGTCAGTGACAGTTATGTGATCCACTACCACGTGCATCTCCGCTAGATCGTGATCATCGATCGATATAATTATTAATATCTTCGCACAGGAAGGTCGCGGCGGGATGAAATTGAACAAATTGCATTCGAAAGCTGGTACTCTCGCGCTTCCAATGAGTCTTCAATCATTTATCTCGGATAATTAGTTTGCAAGATATTATTGATTGATTGCAGAAATTAATCCCGTCCTCAGAAAATCGGTCGCCCCTGCTTGACAGTAGAAGCGTAATGTATACAAGCCCGTTAATTAAAACCGCATTAGACGTCGTTTATCTTTTATTTTATTCGTGACATATTCGATATTGTTCCCAATAGGCAACGGTCGCACATTTACGTACATTGTATTTTTAATTACATGCAATTACATACACCCTGCTCCGTCGCATCGCCATTCTCGTCGCGGCGTTTTATTCCGCCGGCACGTGAATGACTTCGTAAGCGTGGCATTTGGTTATTCAGGCTTCTCAGCTGTTCCTGGATCGTTTCTTCGCACGGACGTGCATCACTTCGGGATACGCGTGTGTGTACAGTGACGCGCGTTACGTGTTCATGAAGCGCGAGCCTTCTCTCTTCATTCATGCCTCCGCGTTTGCCACGAATCCTTATGTACACCGCTTATTGACATCGCGAATTAATCTTCAATCTCTCGTTGAGCTAGAAAAATAAAGGGAACGTAGCGGAAGTGCATCAGAGCGACGGAGCTGGACGTGCGGCGACGCGTCACATGTAAATTCTCACGATATTGCCTCCCGTCGCTGCTCCTTGAATCCTCTTTGAAAAACTGGCCTGTGTTTAATGACGTTTCATGTAATGAATTTTATTAACACGATGTATTACGTTCTGTGCTCGTGTAATAAATAAATTAAGCATTCGACGAGTTTGATGAATAATCCGCACGCGCGTTTGCATTTTACATTCTGCAGAAAACGATATTTCACGAAATTAGCATTGTACGCGCGCATCGTTAATTTCCGTCCGTCATGTTTTAATTGAGATTAATATTGCGATGAGGTAAGCATTGTAATTCACGTTTGTTACCACGTTGCACAACGACGCGCAATTTCGCAACGCGGAATAAATAAGTCACCCGCTTATATCGGTCGCGCGCCCGCGCGCGAGTAGTCACAGCAGACGCGTTCTTATTCTATTCCTGCCATGTGCCGAAGCGATGCTATTGCGCGATATTAAATTATGCCGCGAAATGCGAGAGAGAGAGAGGAGAGGCCGGAGGAGGTTCACGGGCCACGTCAAGTGCACGATTGCACCCCACCGAAAATATATTTTCCGCTGCAACGTCACTCTCTCTCTCTGCCCTTCTACGAGGAGACGCGACGAGGTAATTGCCAATTAACTGTAATTAATTCAACGGGCTAAGCACCACGATCAAACACGACGTGAGTTCGTCTCTGACGGCACTTCCGTCGACTGCGATAAATTTCACTAGCAGCGCGTTCGAAAAATATTTTTCGCCCCGTGCATGGCAAGTAAATATATATTTTACATTGTCAATGTAGAATGTAGAACGGTATCAGTTTTTATCTCCATTATATTTGACATTCCTTAAAAAGATCTCGTTCGTTCATGGAATAATTTTATTATAAACGCTGCTGCTGCTATTTACATACGTGTCCAGATACGTGTATTCAAGTTGCAAAACGTGCAAGCGTTTTGCGAATTTATACGTAACGTCGATAAAATCTTTAACCAGCGGCGGATGCCGGCGCGTATGAAAATAACTCGCATTTATCAAGCGACTGTTGGGTACGAGAGAATTAATTTTTCACTCGGTCGGGCTCGCGCGCGCTTTTTGTTGCGTTTTAATTCAGCATACATACGCGATGCTTGTAATTGCGCATACATAGCCGGTCTCTCTCTCTCTCTCTTCCTCTCTTTCATTTCACAATACAGCCGCTTTATTCAGCCGATAACGAATGATAATTCAATTACGACGTAACTGTTCTCCTGGCCCCATCAGTTTCCGCTCTGCTCGTCATCGCCTTTTGCCTTTGTCCGCCATGAATAACTCTCGCTCCTCGGCGAGAGCGAATAGTTGGTTTCTTGAATTTTCCATTTGACACTTTTCGTCTAATTGGTCCCAGGAATACGCGCGCCTCTCAAGTTCCAGGCGTACTTTTGTCGCACCTGCTGTTGCTGCAGCCGGCTGCAAAATGTAACGAAAATGCGACGGAAAAGAATGAAAATTAAGCGCGGTATGCGGCTCTCGTATTATATTTTCCAGCTTTGTCTCCGTGCTCAGATGCGGTCGTTGTTTCCCGTGCTTCTCAGCTAATCTTGATTAGATGCAATAATGAGTGATAAGTCGCTCTTAAATGCACGTGTGATACCAATATCTCGCGCGATCGGACACTTTGGGCGACGCTGTAATCTGTCACACGCGCAGACGTAATACTTTGAATCCGGTGAAGATCGCTCTTGCGGCAAATAATGACAGTTTGATGCAAATTGTGACGGGGACCTATTGGAATGCATTATTCTTCCGTTATCTCCTCGCATAAAGCTTCTGCTTGTTCCGTGATTTCTCTCCCTCCCTCTCTCTCGCTCTCTGCACCGTCGTCTCGTCTCTCGCCTCATTGCTCTCTCTTTTTAGTCTCTTTACATACTATGCATATTTCTATTATTTTGTGTCGTAAACTCTGGCCCCGTTTTCCCCTTTGTTTCCGTCCACTAGATTGTACACATTTCTCTCTCTGCCTTTGCGCAGAACAATCGCATAATAAAGCCATCTGTTGAGCTTTCTAAATCTTGTGATTATTTGAATCATTTAGAACTTGAACTTTAGCAATTGCATGAATGTGTAATTAAGTGTCTGAATTTGCCAAATAATTTATACGACTGCCGCTCACTCTCTTCTTTGTGCACTTCTCCGCTTCTCTTTGTCTTCTTTTTCTCTCTCTTCGCTTGATTTTTGCTTGAGAAATGCTCAAGGTCCGTGCCTTTTGTCTGTTTTCCCTGCTTGTCACTATCGAAAACGGGTAGGATGACTATACATAGAGATACGTTCGTACAAGTAGGTATCTCTGCCACGAAGAGCAACCAGGTCGGGTTGGGCACGCTGGTGGCAGCCATGTAAATAGGCCACCGGCATAATTTATACCCGTCACGGAGAGGAACGGGCGAGCGGGCGAGCCTGCCGGGATCCAAAACTATCCGTGGAAAAGCCGCGCGTTATACGCGCGCTATGGGAGATCGCTCGTTCCGTTCCGCTCCGCTCGTTCGCGGCCCGCTTTCCATCCTCGGTCGCGCGCGTTAACGTTTCACCTCTTGAGATTCCATTACTTTATATACAACGTGACACGTCAAACCCGCTCGCGAGTTACTCACCTCCCGTCGTTTCTCCTCGTACAAGGAGTCGCGGGAGAGATACGAGTGATGAATGGTCCGATGCGGCGCTTCTTCCTGCAGTTCAGTTCGATCGAGACGTAGTCACGGGGCTGGATCTATATCGGCATATCGGAAACTAGACGAGAAACGATGTTGAAGAAAAGGAGAGAGAGAGAAAGACAGCATCACACGAGACTACACCCACAGAAAAGATTTCTGGACTTAATGCTATTACTCTTTAATCTATAATAAAATAAGATCGCTATAGCGACAATCATATTTATTATTGAAAAGAAGCATATTTTAATCTTCAATAGAAAATTCAAAAATCTAGATTTAAATAATCTTCGTGCTATCTCATTCATTTTCTCAGAAGGATTTAGATACAAATTTGTAGCAAGTTCAAAATATTCTTGATTTCACAATATTGTGAGATCTAAAAGACATCTTATTCTATTCTTCTAAGAGAATTTGTAGAATCTGCACAAAACGGCCAATATTTATGCGTTGCAATCGAAAATCGGGAAAGTGTTTCTGTTATTTACAATGAATAAGTGCAAAAGATATGGAAATGTCTTATCTCGAATCTTATTTCTCAAGTAAGTATATTGTATATACTTACTTACATTGCACTTATTCATTGTAAATAACAGAAACACTTTCCCGATTTTCGATTGCAACGCATAAATATTGGCCGTTTTATCCGAATAAAGGACGGCGCCGAGTCGACGAGCGACTGTGAGAAAATGACGCGTCGACATCGACAAAGCCTACTATAAAGTGGCGCTAATATCAAATTATTCTACATACAAGAATATATAAGGATAAATTTGTATATGTTACTCTTGTCTGAAGACAGTAAGACAATCTTATTTAATTCGAGAGAGAAGAATCGAAATTACTGATTTAAATTAAAAATTGTTTTATTTTCATATTTTTTATACTTGTAATACGATTAAATCAGTCAAGAATATTTTTCGTCTTGTTATCAGAAATCCTTTCTGAGGGTGTACTCGTGAGATGTGAAGGCGATGCAAGATGCAGTCACGCCGACAAAAAGAGGAGATGACAGAGAGGTCACTCCGAACGAGAGGAAGAGGAACCCTCTCGGGAGAGGGTTGGTGAACGGACGCGATATAATCACGTTGATTGCATCGCTCGTACGTCGCGAGGTAAAACCTACCGTTTATTTAAAATACCCTTTGGACGGAACGGCGTGAACGCACGAAAAAAGATTGCAGGGTCTGAAAGAGCCTCTTTCCACGGAAAGAGGAGAGGAATGAGAGACAGGAGAAAGAAGAGAAGAGGATTTTTTAATGCGAGATAGATCGGCGAGAAGATCGGGAGCGCAGGAAGGCTGGGTATCAGGGCGAGGCAACAAACGGGGCAGTAAGTCGCGGCCCGGCCCAGGGATAGCGAGCGAGAGGGCGCCTGCGGGTGGTCCGAGGGGTAGTTGTTGGAGCAAGCTATGACGTCACCGGGAGCGTCACGTCGCCACCCCTTCCACCCACGATCAATGACGCGACCTTGCCTCCCCGTGCCGCCCCGTGGCCCCTTCGCCCTCCGGTTCGCACCCTCCTCTCCCCCGCCGCTCGTTCCGACGCCCGCGACCCACCCGCTGAACCAACTGGTCCCAGTACTCAAAGGGGCGGCGGCTGTTTCTGCAACCTGGCAACCCCGTCTATATTTAGCATCGACATCACCTCGTGCTCTCGCAACTTCGCGGTTCGTCTCCCTTTCTCTCTCCCTCTTTTGTCTCTCTCTATCTCCCTTCTTCTCCGCTCCCCCTTGCCTTCTTTCACTCATCCCTCCCTCTTTATTCTCTCTGTCTGCTGCTACGTGTTTCTCGCCGTTTCTCTCGCTCGGTGACATAAACAACACGATCGCGCAAGCGTCGAATTCTCGTGCCGATGGTTCGAACAATGTCTGATCGGCGCTATCGACTAAGGAACTCCGTATATCGCACCCTCGTGATCGCCCCGCTGGTGTCAGAATTGCAGTCCGGAGATGCTCGTTGAAAAGCGAGATAGTGGTCACGAGCACGAGCATCTTCGATGAGAAGTACGAGATGCGGGTTATCCTTCTTGCAGCGGAAGTGGACGTTTTGGTGGAGTGTCTTCTGCTTACAGCCCCATGGGGAGATCTATGTATATACATTGCTCCAGAATTACCGGCCCACGTCTTTGTCTAAAAATTCTTCGATATCTTGGAAATCAATCTTTTCTTAAAATATCTAGTTGAACAAATTCTTTTCGTAACTTTGTAATGCTTTACATTAAATGTTCAGATACTCTGCAGGTCGTAAAAATCCGCGTTATATTAATTTAAAAGTTTAAATTAAAAATTAAAATAGTTTCTCGGAATTGCGTAAAGCAGCGGTACTGATAGAATTGCTAAATGTGTCGAAACCCACATTCCGACGAGCGATCTGTTCCGAAGAGTACGTGAATTTCTGATTCGCGGTTCTTGAAAAGTTTTTCCGGCTGCAACGATCGATGTCCGGCGTCGAGCGGGATGTATCGTGCATATACGAGCATGCATAATGCATCTGGCAATTCGTTTCAGTTGATAGATTCTGATCGCGGCAGCCACATGTCAGCCCTTTGTATAATTACGTATTTATCAACGTCCATGTTCGTCCAGGCATTCTGACAATAGCGATTCCCACTTGTACGTCAAATACTATACCGGCAGTCATTATCGGTACATCGATACCGTCGTTTAATATCGCGATGGTCATTAATATTCACAACAAGTTACACATTCGTCGTCCATACGGGATTTTTTGTTTAAAAAAATTGAGATTTTATGATTGATGTGTTTTGTTATTCCGTAGCGTAAATTTTTTAAATATTCGGCACAAGCGATCGGCGAATTACAGCTGACTGCTTTAAAGTATCGGGGCTGATGTTTATCGACGATCGTGCGGTACATATGTAAAAAAAAAGAATCCCAAGGGCCGGTCCTGGCTCGCGATTGCTTCGCTATCGATCGAAAACGCGTTATTAGCATCTGAATGAGGCAGCAGCGAATCGGTTCGAATCCAGTTCGACGGTGAAGCGATCGGTCCATCGATCACCAGTCCATTTCACTGAAATAATTCGGATGCAAATGCATCGAGTTCACGATGTCGCCGGGATCTTTACTGCTTTCGGTCTTGCGAGTTCTTGCGTAGATCGGGGAAGGAAAATTAGCTGGAAGATACAAAATGGTATTTTTGCGGGATTCTTGAAAAAACGGATATCTGATCGCCTTCGATCGAACTTTCTGAAGCGCCTTTCAAGAATCGGGTCACCCGGTTAGCATATCAATGCGACGTGGTCCTTTATGTATTTATACAAAATGTACCATCTCTCTTCCCGAACCCTGTAGAAATGCCGAATAACGATATTTACATTAACGATAATTCAAAAACGAAATTGTACTTACATATTGTAGAATGCCGCAAGGGTGAAATAGTTTCGTAAATTAAAATACTTTTACAATATATTAGGGGTGTGATTTAGTTTTGAGGGTTTTTTTGCTCAAAAACGCATGTATTTAAATATGATAATGAATGAATACCTTAATCGAACTATTTTCCTTCGTTTTCTATAACTTTTTCCCATCTTTCTGGCAAGAGATGGATTCCACCACGATAAAATGACTCTTCTTTTCAGTTGATCCATTCGTCGACGAATTTTCGCACTTCTTCCAAATTATGAAAGTGTGTATCCTCTAAAGCGTGTTGCATCCACCGGAACAAATAATAATCGCATGGAGCAATGTCCGGAGAATACGCGGGGTGCGGTAAGACTTGCCATTCAAGGTCTAACAGTGTTTGTTTCACTGATAACGCAACGTCAGGTCGAGCGTTGTCACGAAGAAGAATCACTTTCCGTCGTTTACTCGCAATTGGTGGTCGTTTTTGGTCCGATGCTTGCTTCAACTTGTACAATTGGTGTCGATAACGATCAGCCGTGACAGTCTCATGCGGATTTAACAGCTCATAGTACACTATCCCACCAAATACAGAGCGTTACTTTTGAACCGTGAATGTTGCGTCTCGGAGTGGATGTTGATGGTTCGCCTGGATCCACCCATGATTTTCTGCGTTTCGGATTATCAAAATAGATCCACTTTTCATCCCCAGTAACAATCCGAGACAAAAGACTCTTCTTTTTGTGCCTGCCGATCAACGAAATGCAAATGTTCAACCGGTTCGCAATGGCACTTTCCGATAATTCATGTCGAACCCATTTCCCTTCCTTCTGAATTTTTCCTGTTTCATGTAAATGTTTGGTAACTGGTGTACGATCAACATTTAATGCTCCGGCAAGTTCTGAAGTGGATTGTATTGAATTTTCGTCCAATAATGCTTGCAAATCTGCATTTTCAAGCTTTCTTGGTTGTCCCGAGCGTTCTTTGTCCTTCACATCAGTATCACCACTTTTAAAGCGTCTAAACCAGTATTCACACGTCTTAATTGATGGGGCAGAATCACCATAAGTTTCCACAAGAATTCTATAACCCTCAGCCGCAGTTTTCTTTTGATTAAAAAACAAAAGCAACGCATGTCGAAAACGCTCTTTCGGAAGTTGCATTTTTACGATGATATAAACACGACTGTTATTGCATCTATTGCTATAATGCTACTAACTGTCATGGATAATGTCAACACTGCAAGAAACAATAGTTATCGGAAACAGCTATTGGAACAAACTGACACTACAGCCATCTGTTGCAAAACCCTCAAAACTAAATCACACTTCTAATATATTTTTCTTCTATAATCGATATACTCTCAGCCCTCTCAAAATTCATGAAACATTTTCGTGAATCACTTATTCTGGCAGCGTGAATATTACATAAATAAACTTTCTGGCCTAACGGGAATAAATTATGCTCTCGAAAAAGTTAGTCTGGATTTATCAACAAGTGCGATACCGTTGCGACACCGTTGCTTTCCGCTTCGTGAAGAAAGGGGGCAGATCTGGATCGGGTACGGTAATCGTTACATGTTACATTTAAATAAACGATCCTGTATTGTGACAAATTTGATTGGTATACAATGGTTTTACAAGGGTGTCGATCGTATCACGCCACGGGATGGCACGGGAGATAACGAAGGGTCGAATCGATGCGAATCGAAGGTACAAGCATAAGTGGAATGCAGCGATGCATGAAAGCGCAAACTGGAAGACGCTATTTTTTTTTCGTTCTCTCCCTCTTTTGCAAATACGTATTCTTGCGCGATCTCGCTCCATTTACACATGTCAACGCTGCGCTTGTCGGTGCAAGTTCGGAAACAATGTTCTCTTTGTGTTTATCTTGTTTTGCGGATATCTACAGACTGCATTCTGCTCGACATGGAAAATTCGTTCTTGCAAGTTCCCCCCCTCTCTCTCTCTCTATCTCTTTCCCTTTCTCTCTTTCTCCCGTTCTCAAAAGGAAGGCAGTTTGTTGTTTGTTGTAAATCGTCATAGAAAGTTCGTTCTCGCAAATTGAGTATTTTCGTTAGAACGTCGATGAATACGCGCCACGGCAACAGTGTCGAGCAAAATGAGACGCTTGTTCGGTCGTCGTGACGTATAAAAAAAGAGAGATTAATCAATCGGTTATCAATCAGGTCGTCGGGTGTGTCGCGGTGGGTCTCCGAGGTTTTCTTGCTCCGCTCCGCGAATTCGGAGCGACACGTAATCACACAGTTATACACACGTAAACGTAATCAAGTAATCGTAGTTACACGCGAGAATGCGAAACCGTCTCCGCGCCTTCCCCTCCGGATGGCAACTTGAAGCAGGGCGAGCGCCCTGCTTCGATATGATGATCGCGAGAGATCTTTATTAGCGGATCAGTCTGATCGATTCTGACCCGATTCCCCGCTGCACGATCCAAACTGGAACCTCAACCCAAAGGAAGGTCCAAACCTCCTCCTGCAGGCTGGAATTGATACCATCCAACGGAGAAGCGCATCGCCGAGTTCTCGCAAGTTCCGGCGGAGGGACGAGGGGAAAATCCGATTGGGGACACCCCACGTCGCGCCGCACGATCGTGGGAAAGTCGCGCGTTTTCACGGCGTGTCCTCGTTTCGCCGACGGACGGTGGGCGCTCTCGCACGCGCTTGTTGCGGATTGTTGCATCGCGTTGCGCGATCCGCTCCTCCGCGATCGGTTCCTCCTGGCGCGGGAACCGCGCTGCGGGTGCGGGGATAGAAGAGGTGTGTCAATCACGATGAACATCAACACGAGAAACGTTAACGGCAACGGACCGGGGCTCGCGCCGACGGTCTCACGATTATCTTGGATCACTCGCGCGCGCGCGCGCTTACGTCCTCGCGCTGTCTTACACCTGTCGTCCATCATCTACTAATCACACTGGGTATTCGACGCGGTCTGCGGAAAGGTTCTTCTCGCCTTTACTCGACGCCCGATCCCTCCTCGACCACACCTCGTTTTATTAACGTTTTATTTATACGCACGACGTTTATCATTATCCTTGCGTTAACGACTTAATACCCGATACGCATTATCTATCGCTTTTATTAATCGGTGATAGATAACAATTATTTGTAATAAGAAAGTCTGACGATATGATAGGTTGACCGACGGCCGCCACGGGTAAACTTCCTTCTGCGAGAATAGAGGGGATGCTGTCTACGCTCCGCGATAGTATTCCGATTAGCACGATCATCTCTCGTCGAGGATTTTTCTTTTTCTTTGCTTTTCTTTTATTTTTACATCCCTGCGATCGTTCTTGCACTGGACTCGTACGTTTTCGTACTGGACGACTGAGCTTTAATGTGAAAGCGCATTAATCGGTCTCGTAAAATGATTCGATTCGGTGTCAACGCGTAACAATATATCGACGTACAAAATTCGTGGAATGTTGTTTTGTTGCTGCGTTCCTTTTTTAAAGGAATAACGTTAAAAATTCGTTCAGATTCATTGCTTCGTTGCAACGGGATCGTGTTCATCGAGTACGAACAGAGCGACGAAACGCGTCGCACGGAAACTTTCACTGTAATCGCAACGTAGAAAGACGTTCGTGCTGGATTGATAATCTGGCGATATTTGCGATATTTACACGGGGATTGGAAATGCACATGCGCGCACACCGCGCGATTTTTATGGGCGAGGCGCGTCTCGAGGGAAAAAAGGATTTATTCAGGTTTTACACGTGGCGGCTCTCGTAATTTGGCTCTCTCGATCTCCCCCGCCGTCACGTTCGACGCTCAGGCGAGCCGAATTCGCGGTAGCAGTTATTTTTATATGCGTCGATCGTCCAGCCGAGCGCTTTAAAATTCAGCACGGCTCTAATTATCGATTAAGCTCGTGTCACGTAGCAATTGTCTCCGCGAAATATCGCGGAATGCTTCATTCATTTTCAAATCGCCATTAAAATGTATGCATCAATTTGTTGATGCACACATTATTGTTTCGTTAAAGATATTGTCAGGCGTGCGGAATTTATCGGAGGTACGGCTCGCGCAATTGCAATTTTGTTCTGCGTATTTCTGTTTACCGAATCGCGAGATAAATGCTCTACTCTGATAACTAATTAAAAATTATACGAGCTTTATAAGATTATCACTATTAAATCCTGATCAGTGTTTCTTTTTTTTATATTGTTAGAATATCAATTCTTTTTTTCTCTTTCTTATTTTCTTTTTCATCATAAAATGACACATTACGATTCTAATTTGGCACGGATGTCGAATATTCCCGATTGACGAAACGCTAAACCCGTGATTCACCCGTAATCACGGATCTGCGATCTCGAAAAGTGTACCTATCTTCGCGGCCTGCCTGTCGTAGATAATGCAGCGTCGAACTGTACGGACGGGAGATATCGTTTCTCAGCACGAAAACCATGGCCGTAAACGTCGTTCCGCGAGCCAGATCGCGGCGGCCCGTCGACGCACGGTAAGTCCCATCGCGAGGAGACGGCTTTGTGAAGACGGTAAGAGTAACGATCGCGATCGGAAAAGGAGCAGCGGAAATCTTTTGTCCTATCCCATCGATCTGGACCGGTGCGATCTGGCAATGTTAGGTACTTATAACGCGTTTACCACGATTAATCTAGGTACATTCGTCCCACACATGCACTCCTTCATAACTCGCGCTCACACACGTTACTCCCAATAAACGTCTATAAGTATGTATGTATATATATATATTATATTGTATTTATATATATATATATATATATATATATACATATATATTATATACTGTCTCTCTCTCTCTCTTTCTCTCACTTTCTTGGCAATACGCTCAAGCTTATCGGTGCGATTGCACACCCGGTTTTCAGTTAAAAAACTCGTGTAATTTCCCGCCGTTTTACGGGCGCCAGATTTCTCATTCACGTACACATACTTTCTCTCTCTCTCTCTCTTCCTCTCGCATTGCACAAAATAGTTACCACGTTATCATACACAATAATCGATAGTCGTAATCCATAATAATCATCGTAATAACTAGTTATAATAATAAGAATAATAGTAGCGTCGTTCGTCACGATCGACAGTCTCTTTTGGCACGTGACGTCTCTAATATATAAATCGCGACGGTGAAGCTGCTCATCATCTCTCGCGATCTCTTCTTTTTCCCTCTTGAAATCGTGAACGCCGCTTCATCATCGGCGCTCATCCTCGCGCGTTATGGCAGTAAGTATAGTTGTAGTTTTGAGTTGCTGGTTGCACATGCACCCATCCCAGGACCATCATTATACTATCGCAATCGGCTTTATCATCACCGGTGAATTCGTTTTTTTTTTTGCTTTTTGATTTCTCATTTGATTTCTTCAAGATTATTTACAATGTACAAAGGATACGGTCGCCAGGAATTTTCGCCTCCGTACTTGCCGCCGCCGTTGGAGGATCAATCTCATCGAGGAGCTTGGATAATGCTTGATTCTATGTATCTTGGCGGCGAAAGATCCCGTCGACTCGTGTGAGAGAATGCGGCTGTCTCTTCTGCAAGCCTGAGACCAGCGATGTGACATCTTCGATATCAAGCGTTCAATAAAAAGATCAGAGAGTCTCCAACGAAATAATATGATTGCGAAAAATTGTAGCACACGTTTAACTTTCAATATTGTACAGGGTGGGGAAAAATGATTGGTCAAGCTTTCGTCAGTCGATTCTACTCGTCGAGATCGCCAACATTGCATCATAAACATGGTGCCGCAAAATTAACTTTCAAGGTCATTTTCAATGTCAAATTTTTTTTATTGGCTTAGTCGATTCTACTCGTCGAGCTGAACAAAAGTCTCAAAGGGACCATATGCCGGAAATCAATATTTCATAGAGAAATCTTCGTTTGAAGTTTGTTTGCCTGAAATTTCAAAAAAATCGATTTTTATGAAGTCAGAAAATAAATCTGATGCTCATAAAGTTCTTAAAATCATGTTCTGAATATCCTGATCATGATTAACGAAAATCACCCCCCAAAAATGACCCTGAAAAATTCGTTTTCAAGGTCAAAAATCACTGTAATCAAGTCACCCCGAGGTGAGAGGCGAGGGGAACTCACTGTAATCAAGTCACCCCGAAGGGAACAGAAATCTACCACGTCCACGTCGTTGTTCCTGGGTAGCGCTAAGAGTAGATTAAGCAGATTTTACATTCATCACAATTAATTTTACGAAATTTTTTGGCTTCTAAAAACTTCAAACGAAGATTTCTCTATGAAATATTGATTTCCGGCATATGGTCCCTTTGAGACTTTTGTTCAGCTCGACGAGTAGAATCGACTAAGCCAATAAAAAAATTTGACATTGAAAATGACCTTGAAAGTTAATTTTGCGGCACCATGTTTATGATGCAATGTTGGCGATCTCGACGAGTAGAATCGACTGGCGAAAGCTTGACCAATCATTTTTCCCCACCCTGTACAAGAGAGAGTTTAGAACGTTACTGATTGTAGAAATTACATTGTAAACGAATATTCGTAATATTTCAAATTAAACACAATTTCTTTAAAGCGTGCGATCTCAGAATGAATGAAGAAGAGAGTAGCCACGGACAGGTGAGTAGGAAACGGTTAAGATTTACGATGCGGTTTGCTTCACGCGTCGATCCCGACTGTCGCTCATCAAGCAATCTCGAAGTCTCGAGTAACGCAATTCGCATATGCCGTTAATCCAATCGTCATTCACGATTCTGTGATAACTCTGCTTCGAGATAATCGCATTCCAATACTTATCAAGAAATGTAGTTTCTCAACTTGCCAGATCTTGTTAATGTAATGGAATCGCCCGGTGCCACGCCGAAAATATCAGCGCGGAGACAACTTCCCCTATTATTTTTATAATTTCTCAGAACCCCCACGATTATTGTTCTATAAAAATATCCGTACTCTCGTGCACCGACCATTTCATTACTCGAGTTCGGATCGTTCGATTTTAACTTCGAGATTTCCCCAGCTCGAACGTGCTCAAAAGTGCTCCGACAGCCAGGATCATCGTGATGAAGGGACGCCGAGCGTTCTCCTCGTCGCCGCGGCGTCTACGTGATGTATTCCGGATGTTTGTCGCTGAGACCGGACCAGTGTCGCGGTGACGCCGGCGTCCACGGCACCGCCACGTCGAGCGCCGCGATGCTGAGCTTTCGCTGGAAGATGTACTTGGGGCTCTTCTTGTTCTTCGGGCTCTTGGGCGGCGATTCCGCGAAGGTCACGTTTCTCCGTGGTCTTCTGGGCGGCGGAGGTGGTGGCGGTGCCACCAGGGGTGGCGGCGGGGGTGTGGGCAACGAAGCGGCGGGTGAACCGTCGCTCGGGCTCTCCTGGTAGTAATTTACACCTGGGTGTGTGTATTGCTGTGTACCTGGTCGCCCTCGGTATTCCCAATCGCGTTTGCTGGAGCGTAGTACTGGAAATTTCAACGTCGGGGATTAATCGTAGTCAGGCTGATTCGGGCTAGCGACCCTCTGCTCGTTGCAGTTTCTCGATCATCACGGAGACCGGCGTGAAAGAAAGAGATGAAAACAAAATTTTAGACAAAAATGTATCTTTTTAAAATTATTTAAAGTACTTCTAGTAACAGAAATTTATACTTAAATGTTTGTTTAAGATTATTAATACTACTTTAAGACAGATTTCTTTTTACGTACAATTAATACAGATACATTAGAATTAGATTGATGTATTTTATTATAAATTAATAATCTTAATTGATGTAAGAGTTGATAGTTATAAAGGCCGGTTATCCCATAATCGGAAAACTGAACGTAACATGATGGTAACTAGCCCAGACATACATATCGACAAAGAACAGTAAAAAATCTCATATGTGACGAAATTTCCGGTGATAGTTTATGACAGATTGCGAGCGAGTGACTTTGCTAATACGTGAAATCTGTTTCATCTCACACTTTGATCCACGTTTTGTAACATACGATTTGCCTTTAGTCGCGATACGTCTCGATCCCGATAGTTACATACTTGCGGATGTTTTTTTTGATGTGTTGTTTGCGACAGCAGTGTATTGCTGATGCAAACCCGCGGTCCATCCGCAATCTTGTATTTCGATGCGATTCTCTGGAGGGCCAAAGTTGCACCGACGCGGATATTGGCGTCACACAATTTGCAATGATAGAGGTATCGACAAGTAGACAAGATTCTCGTTTGCCTTGCTTGGCAGATGGACGATCGATCGAACGTACATGCACGTCAACACAAAGAGTGCGAGTCAACAGAAGCGATCTAAGTTCATATCCATCGTTCGTCTATAAAGCACCGCGTAATAAACTTGAAAAAGCGTCATGCAATGCGCCGGTATCACGTCTCGTTCGGCGCGGCGCGCGAATCTGAGAATACTCGCTCAAGCAATGCTGAAGAAGCGCGAACGAGGGAAACGATCGACGCGCTCGATGAGGGAAGCATCGAGCGTGCGACAGAGACAGAGTTAGGAAAAGTAAAGGATAATGAGTGCGAGTTCGACAGTACAAGCCGCTCAACCAATCGGACACGCGAAAAGAAAACTTTACAGCTTTATGTAAAATAATACTCTAGAGCAAGATTTGCCGATTCCTTCGTATCGGAGTCAGGATTCGCGGAACTGCCGACCGACTTCGTCAGTCTTCCTCGTGATGTGACGATGATATTTAAAGATACGTCTCCGAGATATATATATACAGGGTGTCCCGGGTTTTAACCGACAAACTGCGGGAGCATATTCTACTAGTGGAAATAAGAAAAAATTCTTATATCGAGTTTGCTTAGAAATGCTTTATTACAAAGTTATAAACCAATATTGAAAAGAAATATGAGATAAGCAACAACGGATTTTTTCACAAAAATAAAAATTATCTACGCAATGATTTAGTGACGCATTTCAAAATGTTGTCCTTGCACATCGATACAAGCTAGACATCGACGTAGTACAGAATTTGTTACGGTACGACATTCCTGAAAATTTTGTTGCATCTCAGTAACTGAATTAGTAATTCGTTGCTTTAAATCTATCTGGTACTCTCCTGTTAGGAAATCTACGTTGATACTCTCGTACGGCAGCTCGTGCATTTCCGTCACAGAATCCGTACACGAAATGAATATCGGTGTATTCCTCATTTGAAAACGCTTTTGGCATTCTGATAGTAATTGCTAGTTGACACGACGATTGAAATCTAACGGCTACTGTTGTGAAAGTAACAATCATACTGAATCGTTTCAACATAGTGAACATGAATACATGTGAATACACGTAACATAAACATCTTCGACCTTCCAAATTCTACACTATGTTCCGTTGTTACTTATCTCATATTTCTTTTCAATATTGGTTTATAACTTTGTAATAAAGCATTTCTAAACAAACTCGATATAAGAATTTTTTCTTATTTCCACTAGTAGAATATGCTCCCGCAGTTTGTCGGTTAAAACCCGGGACACCCTGTATAGACGTGTTAATTCAATTTGACGTTGATGAAAATTTCCGGAGGAAGATCGCTGAAATCGGAAGGCAGACTTCAATATTTAAGCAACTGCAAAACTGAGAAGAACTTCGAGAGAGAGGGTAGCAGCCTCTTGCGTAGACACGTGTCATACTATCCAACTCTCTGTGAGGAGCACAAAGGATACACCCTGACGCAGACAGATATCCGCACACTGACGCAGCGAGGTACGTAGGGACGTAAAAAAATTCTGAGATCTTCAAAAAAAAAGTGTCTTGCGCAGCTCTTGATGTGCAGCATGGTCTCTCCGGGATCATACCTTCGGCGCGAACGTGGTCAGAGTTGGCACCTCTGCAGCCAGTACCCGTTTCTTCCCGCGCTGTGAAAGGAATCAGTGTTACAAAAGATGCGAAACTTTTTGAAGATCTCGTATTTTTTTTCTTAGGTCTCTACGTATCTTCGTGTTTATTATTTTGTATATCTTTTATACTTTATACGTACCTATATAAGGCTTCCGTTAATGGACCAGTGTCTATTAACGTTAATAAATCGGATTGGAAGATACGTTCTACTCGTATCAGTAAATTTTTTCATCCAGTGTTTTTTTTCAAGAATTATAATTTAGAAAAAGCTGAGACATTCTGCGTATGACGGACATCGGCTTATCCTTCGTGGAAGGACAGACGGCATTCCGGGATTTGATGGCGATGCGATTACGTCATGCATAAGCTTCTAACGCAGAAAGCGAGAGAAAACCAGCCGGAGAGACGGAGACAGAGAGAGAAGGAAAAAGAAAGAGAGAGAGAGAGATGTATAGAGTATGCAATAAAATCGGGAGAAAGCAAGAAATGTAAAAAATGGGATTAAAATTAAGGGCGAGAGTACTCACATATGGTCCCGGGAAAGGCGCATGCATCCTCCGTCTAACTCTGCAGTCCGTACCACTAGAGACAAAAACCCAAAGTAGAACGAAACGCAAACCGCAAACGAGCAAATATGTACGCCCCCTCCGTACCGAGTAAAAAAAAGAGAAAGACGATGGAAACAGAAAAAAGAGCGCAGTACATCCAGCCAGAGCCGCAACATCGCACGCACGTACGCATACATATGTAGGTGTATATATATGTATATATATATACACACACATATACATATCCTATATATATATACATATATATATACGGGAAATATATGTATGTCAATGTATCGATCAGTCTTAAGTCCTCTGTGGTCCCTCGATCGATCGAGGAGGCTCTTCGAGACCTTAAAGAGTCAAAATTAATATAATAATAACGAAACGCACAGCCGAGTCGAGTCCGGCGTGACTAAGAGAGAGTGTGTGTCTGAACGTTTAACGCTGCTAACTGCATGCCAAGCGTTACTCTATACATCGTTTCGTCTATATATGTATGGATATAATGTATAAGTATCTCGTGTATATATGCGTATGTATAATGTACGATGCTCTTGTTGCGAATGTATGTCTTGATACATGGTACATCGATACCTTTGGTTCGAGACCGAAGTAATTGCGCGACGAGACGCACCGCCGATTGAGAGCGCTATGCATACGGGGGGGTGTATCTTCTCCCTCCCTCTTGTGTGCGAAATTAATGCATAAATTAAATAGAGTGTTCAGTGATTAATATGCGGCCGAGCGCAGCGAATTCTTAAAATGTACGTTGTTGTTGCAGCGGCCGATCGATTAATCGCGATTAATTGGCAACGATATTTTGATTTGCACGCTCGTGCTAATTGCGTGCTAATTGCACGCTCGCGTCGCGCAATAAATCATCGGAGTGTAATGCGTTTATAATTATTAATTTACTATTATTAATCCATATACAGAGATTGCAACAAAAATAGCAGGCCATACGTGTGTGTAATTCCCCGCAGCTGAGAGTTGATATATGCATGTGTCATTAGGTAAACTAACGTTTAAACAACGATACAAATGCAAATATCGTTGCACCGGCACATCGCATGCTTTGCTCATCGTCATCATATTTTTTGGAAAGCCTTTCTTGGATCGGCGGAGCGTTTAGTCGAAGCGTCTCTTGCCAAACAATTTCTACTGATACCGTATGCGAATATGCGTATGCGAACATGAGGACCAAAAAATGTCATCGCCATCTCTTACCCGTCCATTGTCGAAATCGCGACCACCACCAATGGTCAGTCGTGCTTTCGCCTTCATCGCGTCTGACAGCGGTATCTAAAGCAAACACAGGCATTTCGTTAGAAAAATGTGCAACTCCTTTGATCATACTTACAAGTGCTTTGTGAAAATAATGAAAAAAAATTAAATAACTAATAATGAAGCGTATTAGTATCTCGGTATTATAAAAATACAATTACGCACAGTACCTAATCATGCAATGAAATTCTGCGGTATTGCTCAATAAAAAATTAAATTTAATAGCGTAATTAAATTATCTTAATTATGATAAGTCGATGAGACTACGTCTCACGTTTTTTTCTGGCATTCCATTACCTTTGCTCGCGTCGCCTCCGTGTGCGACTTGTAGCAGAATTCCAAGAGAGCTACGGCGAGTGCCAGAAGAAGGCCACCGATAAGGATATAAAATATTCCCGCCAAGTTGCTCAGCGATAACTCGTTTCTGGTAGTGTCCTGCTTCTCACCGTGCCTGCACTCTGTCCTCTCGTACCACCATCGTTCCACCAGCTTCGCCAGTTCGCCGTTCTCCTTCAGGGATAGCACCGCCAGGTTTATGGGATCCCTGTTATCAAATTTGCATAATTACACTATTGACAAGCGAAAAGATGTTGTCGTAAAAATATATAATCCGGCACGTGATAAAAAAGCACAATGCATAAAATAATTGCGTTACTCTATAATAATAACCTACGCGGCAATCTTCCCGTACATCCACCGCGAAACGTCAGAAAGTACGGTCCAATTATGCGCAAACGAATAATCGGGACACCGAAGCGTAATAATGGCAAGTGCGCCTAATAATGCGCCTAATAAGATTTGTTAGGAGAAGTCAGAGAAAACTTTCTTTAATTAAGCTTCGAGGAATATCGGTTCGATGGAGTTCCCGCTTCAACTTATGCGCGGAAAGCAGAACGGCCGACTCGCTGAAGAGGATTAAAAAGGGGCCACGGTTATTATTCGTTCGATAGGTGTGTGGGTGGACATAATAAAGCTTCCGGTTGCACATCCCGCGTCCAATTACCTGTCGGTTTGCGGGCTGCACCGTTGCTTCGACGATCCGAAGGAAACGCGACGACGAGATCGGAACGTTGCACGAAACGTCAAGAGTCGCGTCAGTTAAAAAATCAATAACATGTAAATTCGTGCCGCTCCTCTCGCGGCTTTAACTCCCGATTCCGTCGGGTTTTGAAATATTGTTGAAATATTGGAATACCGCTCGTAAATCAATAATCATCGAGCGAGTTCATAAAATATAAAATAATCAATCAAAAATTTGTATCGACATTTCGATAAGGAAATCATTCATTTTTTAGTTGAAAAGAGAGCTGGAGGGCTAATGATTTGGAAAACATGAAGAATTCGCCAGCGTAAGTTGAAAGAGCGAACGGTTTCATTTTGTTCGAACAAAAGGAGACCGAGGATGCTAATGCGCTGTCGAAACACGATACGAAATGACGTTGGTGTATGGTAAACGTGTCACCTAACGGGTAATGGCACGGAAAAGAGAGCGGGAGCTTTTTTTATGCTAATTGCGCGTAATGATGTGCGAACGCAGCGGCAGGAGGAGCAAGAAACCGCAAAAAGATTCAGGAGAGACGAAGACGAAGTGTGCTCGCACGAAAGGGAGTGGCAGCGCAAGAGAGTAGGATCTCTGTTTCACCTTGATGACTACAAAACCTTGTTAATTACCTATTCGCTCCTGTTTGCTCCACGAAAATATATCAAGTGTCTCCTTCGCCGGCGCCTGACGAGGCGCGGAAAGTAACAGTCGACGTGTAAAGTTGTTCCGGCGAAATAAATCGCTAATTTACGTCACGTATAATTAATTTCTTTAAAATGGTGCAACGTGTAAGAACAGGTGTTGATTATTAGGAGTGTGATTTAGTTTTGAGGGTTTTGCAACAGATGGCTGTAGTGTCAGTTTGTTCCAATAGCTGTTTCCGATAACTGTTGTTTCTTCCAGTGTTGACATTATCCATGACATTTAGTAGCATTATAGCAATAGATGCAATAACAGTCGTGTTTATATCATCGTAAAAATGCAACTTCCGAAACAGCGTTTTCGACATGCGTTGCTTTTGTTTTTTAATCAAAAGAAAACTGCGGCTGAGGGTTATAGAATTCTTGTGGAAACTTATGGTGATTCTGCCCCATCAATTAAGACGTGTGAATACTGGTTTAGACGCTTTAAAAGTGGTGATACTGATGTGAAGGACAAAGAACGCTCGGGACAACCAAGAAAGCTTGAAAATGCAGATTTCCAAGCATTATTGGACGAAAATCCAACACAATCCACTTCAGAACTTGCTAGAGCATTAAATGTTGATCGTACAACAGTTACCAAACATTTACATGAAATGGGAAAAATTCAGAAAGAAGGGAAATGGGTTCGACATCAATTATCGGAAAGTGCCATTTGAACATTTGCATTTCGTTGATCGCCAGGCAAAAAAAGAAGAGTCTTTTGTCTCGGATCGTTACTGGGGATGAAAAGAGGATCTATTTTGATAATCCGAAACGCAGAAAATCATGGGTGGATCCAGGCGAACCATCAACATCCACTCCGAGACGCAATATTGACGGTTCAAAAGTAATGCTCCGTATTTGGTGGGATAGTGTACTATGAGCTGTTAAATCCGCATGAGACTGTCACGGCTGATCGTTATCGACACCAATTGTACAAGTTGAAGCAAGCATCGGACCAAAAACGACCACCAATTGCGAGTAAACGACGGAAAGTGATTCTTCTTCGTGACAACGCTCGACCTGACGTTGCGTTATCAGTGAAACAAACACTATTAGAGCTTGAATGGGAAGTCTTACCGCACCCCGCGTATTCTCCGGACATTGCTCCATGCGATTATTATTTCTTCCGGTCGATGCGACACGCTTTAGAGGATACACACTTTCATAATTTGGAAGAAGTGCGAAAATTCGTCGACGAATGGATCGACTCAAAAGAAGAGTCATTTTATCGTGGTGGAATCCATCTCTTGCCAGAGCATTAAATGTTGATCGTACAACAGTTACCAAACATTTACATGAAATGGGAAAAATTCAGAAAGAAGGGAAATGGGTTCGACATGAATTATCGGAAAGTGCCATTGCGAACCGGTTGAACATTTGCATTTCGTTGATCGCCAGGCAAAAAAAGAAGAGTCTTTTGTCTCGGATCGTTACTGGGGATGAAAAGAGGATCTATTTTGATAATCCGAAACGCAGAAAATCATGGGTGGATCCAGGCGAACCATCAACATCCACTCCGAGACTCAATATTCACGGTTCAAAAGTAATGCTCTGTATTTGGTGGGATAGTGTACTATGAGCTGTTAAATCCGCATGAGACTGTCACGGCTGATCGTTATCGACACCAATTGTACAAGTTGAAGCAAGCATCGGACCAAAAACGACCACCAATTGCGAGTAAACGACGGAAAGTGATTCTTCTTCGTGACAACGCTCGACCTGACGTTGCGTTATCAGTGAAACAAACACTATTAGAGCTTGAATGGGAAGTCTTACCGCACCCCACGTATTCTCCGGACATTGCTCCATGCGATTATTATTTGTTCCGGTTGATGCAACACGCTTTAGAGGATACACACTTTCATAATTTGGAAGAAGTGCGAAAATTCGTCGACGAATGGATCGACTCAAAAGAAGAGTCATTTTATCGTCGTGGAATCCATCTCTTGCCAGAGCATTAAATGTTGATCGTACAACAGTTACCAAACATTTACATGAAATGGGAAAAATTCAGAAAGAAGGGAAATGGGTTCGACATGAATTATCGGAAAGTGCCATTGCGAACCGGTTGAACATTTGCATTTCGTTGATCGGCAGGCACAAAAAGAAGAGTCTTTTGTCTCGGATTGTTACTGGGGATGAAAAGTGCATCTATTTTGATAATCCGAAACGCAGAAAATCATGGGTGGGTCCAGGCGAACCATCAACATCCACTCCGAGACGCAATATTGACGGTTCAAAAGTAATGCTCTGTATTTGGTGGGATAGTGTACTATGAGCTGTTAAATCCGCACGAGACTGTCACGGCTGATCGTTATCGACACCAATTGTACAAGTTGAAGCAAGCATCGGACCAAAAACGACCACCAATTGCGAGTAAACGACGGAAAGTGATTCTTCTTCGTGACAACGCTCGACCTGACGTTGCGTTATCAGTGAAACAAACACTGTTAGACCTTGAATGGGAAGTCTTACCGCACCCCGCGTATTCTCCGGACATTGCTCCATGCGATTATTATTTGTTCCGGTTGATGCAACACGCTTTAGAGGATACACACTTTCATAATTTGGAAGAAGTGCGAAAATTCGTCGACGAATGGATCAACTCACAAGAAGAGTCATTTTATCGTGGTGGAATCCATCTCTTGCCAGAAAGATGGGAAAAAGTTATAGAAAACGAAAGAAAATATTTTGATTAAGGTATTCATTCATTATCATATTTAAATACATGCGTTTTTGAGCAAAAAAACCCTCAAAACTAAATCACACCCCTAATATATACCACGTGAGAGGTTTCGAGATTGTAACGAGAACTCACTTGAGAAGAGAGCCTAACGGCGTCGCGATCCCGAATCCCTTGGCATCGAGGTTCCTGCCGACTTTCATCGTGTCGCAGGGCTCCCGCTCGTTGACGTAATCGTTCGTCGGGCTCTCGATCAGAAGCGCGTACTTGCCCTTGCTCGTTCGCACTCGTCGTATTCCCTCCTCGTACGACTTCACGAACACGTGCTTCCGCGAGTTCATGAACTCCCACATCTTGCTGTACAGGCTGATCTGAGATTTCTGTGAAGAGATCAGGTGAATGCAGAGATCCGCCACGCAATGCCGTACGTTGAGATTTAGAATATAGACACACCCGGAATTAGTCTAGGAATTATGGTGACGGGGATCGCGAATACTCACTCGAAAAAAATCCCAAGTGGAGCCGTGAGCGAGGGTGCCGTATTGGACCTCCGTTTGTGCCGCCAGATCCTCGGCCGAGTTAATTGGCGTGATCATTCTCTCGACGGTGAGAAACGCGGCGAGGTTCGCGGTGTACGAGGATATCAAAATCAGGGTGAAGAACCACCAGACGCTGCTCGCGATGCGCCCGGATATGGATCTGTTAAATGAATCATATGGGAGCCGTTACTTTCAAAGAGATAGCAAACAATGCTGTGAGTGCGTGCAATGGACATGATAGCACGCTGGACATGAATGCACACACTGAATATGATATATATATATAAAAAGAGTTATATGTGAAAAGCGTATGGTATTAAATATTTTATGAATATAAAATGTAATATAAATTTGAATGCAGCATTTGAATAGAAATATGTGCCAAACGCTCTTCTTTTTCGCATCGCGACGAATTTGAGCGCGCTACGCACTGTGATTTAGGATTAAATAAACTATATTTAATACATCTGCGTTTGGTCTACCATAAAAAATTCTTTGCAATTGCTGCAATGCTCGCCAGCTCCGAAATCTGATGGGTATCCATCGGCTTAATTACGTGTTCTCACGTCGGATCCGGTCGGATTTGCGGAAGATGAGCATCGAGAGTGGGCTAGTGAGAGGGTAATCGAAGGAGGAGAGGAAGAGAATTGTGGGGAGAGACGAGGAAGCAGAGGAGGAGGCGGAGGAGGAGGAGGACAGGGACGATGGCCACCCGCGCGGATTCCACGAAATTTACAATTCATATCGCCACTGCGCGAATATTTAAACCATTAATCAAGAGGGCTACCAGAATGGGGTGGCGCACTGGATACAGCCAAATGTAAATTAATTGAGACCCAGTTTTGGAGTGAGCACGAGGTATGCTTCGCGTAAACGACAAAACGCGCGCGCTCGTGACGTTCACTTTTGTTGCGGCTACATGGGGATGTACGCAATTTTGTGGGGCAACGTTGTTGAATATACGTGTTATAAAGAGTTAGTGCGGCATTAATTTCGGCACGTGGCAGCAAAATCTCAATAAATATAAAAAAATATATAGAAACTGCGATAAATAAGAGAATTAATAGTGCACGTAATTGATATCTCGTCCGAGACTGGATGAACGAGAACGGAAACATCATGATGTTTTATGAAGATAGTCGATCGTGATGTCCGTCAATTGCGCGTGTGACGAATTTTTAATTAAACACTCGACGAAACAAGTAGTGTGATTTGAATCCTATCGCACTATCGCGCAGCGTGCTTTAAAGCACAACATACATAGCACTGCGAATATTCTATTCATGCTGGACTCCCATCCAGCTACAATGTTTTGAATATGCGAGCAAATTATGCTTTGTTTATAGATGTGGCACTTGTCTGCAGCCTGAAGTGTTTGCTCGAAATCGTTATCTAACCGGCAGCGTTATAGCCCGAGAAATATACTGTACGAGAACATTTCGAAGTGGCGCTAACCGTACATCTCTCACAGAGAAAGAGAGAGAGAGAGAGCAGCGGCTTTCGTTCACTTTAAAAATTACCATAATGCCTTGAACTTTTGATAACGAAAAATTGTCAGAACGCGTACGTTTCCCAATAAATATTAAAGGTTGAAAGAGGCGATTAAAGCCGAACGAATTGCGCAAATATTGCGTCAAGTTTGAAGAACAGTT
This sequence comes from Ooceraea biroi, assembly GCF_003672135.1. Taxonomy (NCBI): domain Eukaryota; kingdom Metazoa; phylum Arthropoda; class Insecta; order Hymenoptera; family Formicidae; genus Ooceraea; species Ooceraea biroi. Next base: position 7,808,778 of record NC_039514.1, on the reverse strand, counting down.
AAATTAAAAATGTAAAATCTATTGAGCTCTCTGAGAGCGGAGAAAAGTTCTCTTGGATCCTTGGATCCTTGGAACTTTTACAGATTCTTCTCATAATTTATAACCCTTTAATTAACAGAGAGAAGAGTTTTGCTCTATTTCTAATTTGATTTATTTATCGTCATTTTTTTACTTTTTATATTTTAATTCATGCACAATTATTGAAAGAATTCTTTTTCAGTGCTGTCCATTTTATGATAATCATTCATTGATCTTGCTATCGATCTAATTTTACGAAATTAAATAAACATCGTACGACAAAGATGTGCAAACACAAAAAGTTTAATAAAAGGTTATAAAGTATTGAAAGATGCGCGAGCAAATGCATAGTCGATGCATGTGTCGCGTCCGGAATTTCTGCACGTGCGGCACGCTTTATTCAAATGACTTGCGGCCTCGCACGGCCATAATCGTCGGGCGATTATGAGGCCGATCTAAATTACACAATGCACGATAAGGTCGCCAATTTTATTACGAATGTTGATCTGATTTTTTGTCCTTCTTGCGCAAATTGCACAGTCAATCTTAATTAATGTAATTCGAGATGTAATCGTTTTGCTGGCCGAGCCAGGCTCAATCTGTGCTTGCGCCAGTGCTTTATGGCATCAAGAACGGATACAGTTCGATTGTGCTACATTGTCGATCTTGATGAATAGCGTAAATCGCGGTATGGGTACTCGTAGCATGAACAAAGCAGTGCGCACGATAAGCGCGATTGGAATGTTTGCTAACGAGAGTATAATGACGGTCCCGATGACGATAACGCGTATTTATCGCGAGAATATAATGGCGTATGCTCGCAGGCACAAGAGACACAACGTGTGATTTATGTATTTGCAGTAATCGTGCGCGCGCGCGGGCCTTTGGCAACGAATGTAACGCACAGATCATTAGCCGAATGAAAGATTTTAGCTCAAGATACCGGGCACGCATACCCAGATTGTCCCAGAGTACCAATCTCTCGTCGCTCCGATCGATTCTGTATTATATACTGAGATTAATGCACGAGCGAATGGACTTCTTTTTATTCACTTAGCGCGTGGAGTAAAATAATTGGCCTGCGAAACCGAGGCCTGCGACCGTTCATTAAGATCATTTATTTTGGCCCGGCATTTAATGCGAACGTGCCTCCCGAGATGCCGGCAAGAGCTTTTTAAGCCAAACGTCCACGCGCGCGCGCGTACTCGCGAGGCGCTTTAACAATTTACACGAGAGATTTTAAACGTCGACCGGGGAGCCCTTAGAATCTTACCCGATTCATCCTATTACCGGGCTGTACGCTCGACCTGTCCCGGGTAAAGGGAGCTATTCTCCTTGTGCCTTTATGTACTTACCTGCGCTTATACTGCGGAAACGGAAACGGAGGGAGGCAAGAGTGGGCGGCTATAATTAGCCGAGAAGAACGTGGGAGCCACTTGCGCGCGCGCCGCGCCGGCTCGCTTCCTTCTTTCTCCGCTCTCTTTCGCCTCCAGCCTCCTCGCGGATTCGCATCCACTCTCGAAATAAATATCTGGACCTACCCAAATCCCCGGCTGAATCGCGAGATTTCACGGTCTCGCACGCTTGATACGCGAATCCTCCCTTACGCTAAGGTATTAATTAAAAAAACGCTGAAACGCTCGGTAAGAGTGAGATTGCTGCGAGATACGGGGTCGCAAATTTATTTTAATTTGTCACACATCGAATATGCCGATAATTAAAACTTAAATGAAATTTCGATTGACTAAAAGCTGAAAAAACAGATTTTACGTATTACATTAATATTTGTCAAAGGGGATAAAATTCCACGCTGTTGAAAAATGGTAATACAATCACAGCGGCAATCAGCGAAACGTGAAAATGGCAGGGCACACATTTTAGAGCTAAAGTACAATTCGTTTTTGAATATCGCGATACGGTATAATTATCGCGCAATTTATAACACGATAATCGAAATGTGGAGATTTCTCGGCGCGTTAACCATTACGATAATTAAAGTTAAAAAGTACGCGATGCGAATACGCGAGCTGGCGATTAAAAATCCGCCAATTAGAAGAAGCTGAACGTCGAATTCGAAGCGTTCGTGGAGCCTCTTCATGATCGGATGTTAATTGCCGCCGGAAATTAATAACGCGCCATGTTTACCTGGGCCAGATATCGCAGCCCTGTTGCATAAGCGCCGCCAGAGCGAACCACAGGCTATTTACGATGCTGAAGTCGTTGGCCATGCTGGAAGTTGGTATGTGGGGTGAACCTTGCGGCGTGTGCGGATGCGGCAAACTGGGATCGTTTCGTCCACTAATAGCCGAGTCCGTGCTACCGCTAATCGTTAGAACTCTCCATTCATACGGCGAGAATCTACACAGTATCGAAGAAAAATGCAAAAATTTTAGAGTCGTATTTCGTTCTTCCTCGAGCAACATAAAACGATAAAAAAATGTCGAAACTCGAAGATGACTCGAATATTTTGAATTACTTTGTGATTGAAAACTGTACATGTGCAAATATGTATAGATATTATATCGGATATAATTATTAATAATGGAATATAATATTATATGAATATTATAATAATTAATAATTACATGTCTCAAAAATAACAACGCGATATTATACTGTGTGCAAACGCGGTGAGATTATACATCGTAGCCGATCATGTGAATAAATATGGTACACTGTTTTACGGCAGCGTATGCACAATCGATAGCGGCCTGCCGATATCCGTACGGGCGCGCGAACAGTTTCGAACTTTACGATGGCGGAGGTAATAGATGTATTTTTGAGCTAACCAGCCTCTGTCGTCGAAAAGTCGCTCTACAAAAGACGATGCTTCAAAAGTAACGATATTAATCCTACTTTCGACTCGGTCGTATCCGCCGAGTAATATAACGCGCGCGTCGCGTCGCGTCGTATCGTCGTGGGCCGATCGTACGGGGAAGCGGAAGATCTCGTCCAGACGGCGTTTAAAGAGTCTCATTAATTAAGGGACTATCTGGAAACTTTCCCCGCTCGCTCATTACGTCCTCGTTAAGCGACTGAAAACGCTCGCGCTCGGGCTCTCGCAAATGCTCGGAGATAATTCGCGACCGCCCGCACACGTCAATTACTCAGCTTGCTCGGCTGCAATGTTGGAGCGCGACCGCTTATCCTTAAACGTTGCTGCGTTAGTATCGCGAATAATTGGACGGATATCAAGCGGATACTTCGGCCGATCGTGACAGCCCGCGCGATAAGAAATATATCTGCGAATATGTAGAGCGCGGGGATAAAAAAATGCGGCGAGTATACCGCGTCGCGATGTAATCTGCTGCCCGCATCGCACGATAAATGCACTCGTAATTGCCGCGCCTCGACACGTAACTGCGTGGCAGAGAGCGCCGAGGCCTACACGGTCAGGAAAAATGTGGATGATAAAGCTCCCGGTGTATGGACGTTCTAATTACCGTTGTTCATGTGATTTCGTGATTAACGTAACTTAACGATTACACGTTTCGTTGGAACGCATTATTTCACCTTTCCACAGTTAACATTTAATATTTCAGCTGCTGAATCAATAATTCGTGGAATTTAATGCAAACGTATTCTCGTTTGAACGCGTTGAAAGGCAAAGATAATAAATTATTACTTATACTATTTTATTGAAAGGCAAAAGTAATAAACAGCTAAACGATCTCTGTCTTACATAATGTATTGTACTTAATCAACAAATATTTTTCTTACTCCCGTACCTTTCTTATCCTTGTTCTCGTAAAAATCTTGCAATTTTTGGATAAAGATTCCTTACCTTGACACGATAAACAGGACGATGGAGACTGCCATGTAGCAGAAAATAATGCACACCCAGATCTCCTTGCTCAGCGGATTCAGGAAGCTGAAGACCCCGGGTTTCTGTTTGATGGGTTTCTTTATCATGATGCTGATGCCGAGGGACATGAACGGTTTACTAAAGTCGATCACGCGTTCTCGTTCGGAGGTGATAGTCATGGGAGCGATTGCTATGTCGGCCTCCTGCAAATCAAGCGGAATGATTAACGATTAATGTAAATGTTAGCATTAAAAAATACGAATGCAGCTGCAAGCTGCAAGCTTCTGCAAATCATGGCGGATTTGCCGATTTTACGATTCCATCGTCCTTATCCTTATCCTGAGTATCTCTGCGACAGCGCGGGAGCGCGCGTACCTACATGAGGTGTCGCGGGAAGCTCAAGGGCTTTCGGCTTGTCCTAAGCTCTCGCCAGATGGGGTTTAAAATTGGGGTGGTTTGACGGAGCTTGCAAGCTCGGGGCATCTAGTGGAGCAGGTTCGAACTCGCTGTCGAACGATAAAACAGCTTCTTCGTGGTCCCAGATCGACTACGACCGCGCAGCGATCAATAGCCGCCTCTCTAGGAGCCGCGTTCAATTACTCGGAGCATCTCTATCCGCGGATAAACTTCCGGGGATACCGGTTTTCGGGGAGAAAAAAAGGTGCCGTATGCGCGCGCGCGCGTCGGGGATGCGGCGGGTACAACGAAATTACCGGAACTTACCTTTCTGATAAGCTCCCCGACCATGCCGTCCCAACCGCCCGGGACGTCCGGGTTTTCCGTGCCATATTTTCCGTCCTTCACGATCCGCAGCTCGTCTGAAAATTCGTAAGAAAGTACTTTACCGGGCGCGCGAAACAGCATTTCTTCCGCGCGGAAGTTTTTCCATTATCGATTCCGCGCGCGCGCGGGAAGAGGCTTCGTTACGTCTTTTAGGTACTTGACAAGGGTGGGGCGAATTTCCCTGGTGGTGAAAGCATAATTCCTGTGTGGATTATTAATTCTTGCACGAGTTAAATGAGAGTCGTTAGCATTAATAATTAGAAATTACTCGGAAGCGCGCGCGCCGTCGTCAAGAAAAACTACCGAAGCCAGGACCATGGTTCTTTCCTCTCGTCGTTGCTCGCCGGCACTAGACGTCGGTGCGCACTAAATAAATACTGAACAGATGCACGTGTAACCTACGTGAAAAAATATTTCGCGACATTTTCCACCAGCTTTTAATGAAGGAAAAAATAACTTACGTTTATTGTATTTGATTGCGCGACCCATAATTTACAATAACTCATAAATACGTGTAAATTATATTAACTGTGATAAATTGTGCGAATGCATTTTAATTGTCATTATCGAGTATTAATTTGATACATGTATATAATTACGTTCTCTTTGAGAATATTCATATCACACGTAAATTTATCACGTGTTCGCACACCTGTGCTGAAATTACACCTGTGTGTAATTCATTGAGTTCTTTGTAGTTATTTAGTCACTTTGTAATGATTTTACCTATGTCGATATAATTTTAAAAAATGCAAAGAGATTTTGTAATAACGATTAATTTATCATCGCCAACTTACATGATATGCCCAGCTTCTTGGCGATGAGATCAGCTAAATCTTTACAATACCCCTCGTAACTGTCGTTTCCGACTAATGCTTCACCTGTATCCGACATCTTCCTCATTATATAGGGCTCCTCCTACATAAACAAAATTAAAATGTTAGCGTTATAGCATGGTTGATCTGAATTGCGTATAAATTAATCGGAGAACTCCAAGCAACTTAGTTATACCAGTATTGTAGTAACAATGTAGGTTCTGTTCTTCTCGATTTCATGCGGACGGAGTCGCACGTATTTCGCGGCTATAGCTTGAAAACCGCCCTCGTCGGTCCACTCGGCGACCTAGAAAAATTAATTTGAGCATGCAGAATTAAATTTCTATTCCAAACTTTGGATCACGTGGCATATGCAGTACATTAATCACTCAGCACTGATTAGTTTTATAAAGATGTAATGATAGCACGAAGAACTCACTTTAACCATAGCACTGTTGACAGTCATCTCGACTACGTGAAGCGTGTAATTCTGTCGTCGGCCATCATCGTTGAACCGTATCTCGCCCGTCAACCCCTCAATCTCGACCTACGGATAAATAGATGTTAATAACGTGCCCGTGGCAAGAATGACCGTTTGTCAGGATGTCTCATGAATATCGAATTAACTTTTTGCAACATTTTTTCGTTCCCGGTCAGAGTTCAGCCTTGACATGACAAATCGTCAAAGTCCTAGCAGATTAAAGAGCGAAAAAGGGGGATGCAAAACGGTATGTGTATGTAAGGGCGGAAGACGGCGGGGAAGAGAGGGACTATTTGACGCGAACGCAGGAATTCCGCTGGAGTCGGAATAACCGCCAATTACTGTCAGGAGCAGAGATACGTCGAGAAGGGTCCGTGGCAATTTCGGTCGCCACGGTATTTCGCAACACATTGAGTATCCCCGTCCTCCTACGTTCGCGTCTCGGGAATTTGAAAATAAATTGCCTACACTCGCGACCGACACGCGATTGCGCGATTATCGTTCGCATTATTGAAATATAAATCTGAATAATGCAATCGAATCTGATAACGCAGTACCTACCGACTCGTTCATACATAATAGAGATACCAAATTTGTAATCTGTAGCAACAGCAGCAGTTATGTATTTAATCCGCGTATTTACTTAATTCAACGTACAATGTTCAATGATAATTCAATTCCAAGAATCATAAAGCGTAAAGAATCATAAATGACGATAAATGGATAATTATCGTGTGCTTACACACTTCAACTTAATCCGCAAACAATTATGGAGAAATTATACGCGTGCCGTTGTCATTAATGATATTTCATTAACGATATTCACTCACCTTTCTTAAGAACTTGGAGATCTTGTCGCCGTATTCCCATGGGGTGACCCAGGTGCGATTGCTGTTGCAGTCCAAGAATTTCGTCCCGTTCATGAGCTGGCTGCTGCCAGAAGCTACTATTCGTCTCGTATTACTTTTATCGCTCCTCTTCCTCAGGAATTTGTTGAAGGCTTCAATCAGGACGAACACGGCGTCGTACATCAATGCGGCTTGCGCCTGATGCGCGACACATGCGTAAAATAAATTAATTTCTATCATTT